>NW_027493617.1:0-50966 GCF_021521415.1 Bidens hawaiensis
CCAACAGGCAACAGCAACACAGGGCAGCCAAACTGCACACAATCACCATTAACAAACAAAGTCAACACCGCCTATTCGGAGTATCAAAATTCAAAATCACTACACTATAGGGATAATAATAGTTTTTATTAACATAATTACAAAATAACTTACTCATTATACTAACAATCAGACAAAATATGTCGCCGGGTCAAAGCAACCCATTATTCGTATACATAGCATTTATCTTATTTTCTGCAAGTCATATACTTATGTCTCACATTTACCATTTTTGTGCGATAAACATTTATTGAGGTCAAAGAATACACCTTTTTGCACCAACCATTATGCAACCAAACACTCAGCTCTGTCCTTTTTTAAGTTATTTGAATGATGTTTGCTGTTCAAAAAAAAAAAATTATGCAACCTAACAAGTACACGAGTCTCCAGTAATCCACATATAACATTCAATCTAGCAACAGCATACACGTACACACATTCAATAATACAAATGAAAGATGTAAGCACACGTGTTCTCCACCGACTTAGATAAGCCTTAGTCACATAATTACACAAAAGAACCATGTAGAATTCTCAATAAATGAAATGAAATTAAATTAAATTAAATAGGCCTTCTCTAAATTAATATAAAACATTTCATTGGTGATGATTAACCTAAGCTTAAATCAAATTACAACAACATTAATAATTACGGTACCGGTGCACGAACAAGTATCAAATCGGTTAAATTTATTGCGGTACCGGTATGGTAAGCACATTCAATAAATATAATACCAAAGTGCTGAAGCGTTGAACCGATATACGACGGGTACCCACAAGTAAAGTGTTGGACATCCAAACAAAAATCTCTACATATTTCAAACGGTTCAAACGGGTACTCAGGGTATGGATATTCGAGAAAAAATATCTCATCCCACCAAATTGTTTTGACAAAATAAAATAGAATAGAACATAATCTTCTAGGTAGCAAGTGTAACGCAAAATAATCAAAATACACAGAAAAACCATAGACCAGGGTCCAATCATTAATCTACTAAATTAAAAACTGCGGGACAAAAGTTGTAATTACCAGCCTTCCATGAAACCGCTACTTTGTTGTTGCTGCTGTTGCGGAGGGTATCCTTGTTGAGGCGCGTACTGAGGAGGGTACCCACCTTGTGGAGGGTATCCCTGAGGCGGGTACCCTGCCGGTGGGTACGCATCCTTAGGGTACCCCTCCGGCGGATAACCTGTAACAATCAAATCAAAAACCAATTGAAGATGTATAATAATAAATATAAATAAATGAATTTAAAGGAAAACAAACGAGCCTTGTGGAGGAGGAGCACCAACAGGGGGTTGGCTTTGATTATAGTAACTCATGATGTTATTGAAGAGGAGTGGGTGTTTGTTAACGGAAGGAACTGGGGGTGGGTTTGTTTTTATAAATACAGAGTTGTTTTTAGGCTTTATAAGTGGAGGAAGAGGCGTATGGGGCTGCGACGTTTACGTCACGCACTGGCGGTTGAGTGGAAACTTAAGCGCGTTAATTAAAGCATAGGAACCAAACGGGATATACATGAATATAAAAATAATATATTTAGATGTATATATTTCAATTCCCTAGAGAGACGAGGTACAGTCAATATAGAATTCCAACTCCTAGTCAAACACAAATTCAAAACCTTTTCTTTTTAGTTTCTTTAAAGGTGTTACTTCTTTTAAAACGCCTAAGAAAACCACCACACAAATACATTACAATTACAAGAAATTAAACTCACACTATTCAGGTACCCACGCGATGCAGCAGGATACGTACGAACGTTATCGATGTCAGTACGTTCCTCGCAACAGTACGTGCATATCCCGATGATGGTATGTGCGTAACGTGACATCAGACACGTAACCGGTGTCTGTAATCGCGTCACATAACGCCTACACGCAAGTAATCGGGTACGCATAAACAAGGTCATTTACGTAACTAATTCCTGAACACGCGTAACCGATGACGAAAATCAAGAAGCAAAGATGAAATGTACAGTAATTTCAAGTAGACCACCTTTTAACCCAACCTGTTTTGACGCGAAACCCATTCCAACCCAACAGCATTTTAACCCAAAGCTCATTTTGACCTGGTCTCTTTTGACCTGAACCCATCGAGAACCGAACCAAATTAACCATTTTTTTGTATCGACATATTCTGACCATAATTTGTTATGACCCGTGAGCCGAACATGTCCGGCATTATGCCGGGTACTAATTGATAATCACGTAACATGTTAATTTTTTAAAAATTAATAAACTATAGCAATATGATACTCAAATTAAAGATAATAAAATGCTCATTTTAATAATGTAATTTTTTAAAAAAACTATTAACGTGTGAAAAGGTTATGACCTTTTAAAAGTAGCGGGGATAGTTTGTTTAAAATAAGGGGTAAAAATGTAAGTATTATAAAAAATAACAAAAACTAATTAAAGTTGAATGACTAAAATTATAATTTATTTTTGATAAAGTTGAAGTTAACCGTTCATTGATATGGTTAAAGACGAAAGTGCCCTTAAAATCTTATAATTTGATGCATTATGTGTTGTACAAGTTGCATTATAAGTTGGACCTCTTAAAAATTAAGAGGTCCTTGCCATTCTTTTTATATATAGTATAGATATAGATATTGATTATTTTTATAGCATTTTGATGTTTTCATATGTTTTTCTAGGATTGACCGTCTTGTTGGAAAAATGAAGTCCGAACCTAGCTAGCCAAATATACTAACACGTGATGACCAAGATGCCATGAAGTTTGTTCCTTTCCATGATTGTGTTTTTGAACATGTTTATAAAACTCAAAAAGATGAACCGAGAATGCGTAATTTGGGTTAATTTCGCACCAAGTACTTATATATTGCCAAATAACCAAAGCCATATAACAAGATAGATGATCTACATTTTTAGTCGCTTCAACCCCCCCCCCCCCCCCCCCCCCTCACTCACCCCTACCCCACCCCACCCAAAAAAAAAAAAATTGCGAGAGAAACCAATTGAACATTCCGCATACTTAGAGCCACTACTAATAGAATATGGTCTATCTCTGCCCTCCAACAAAATATAATGCACTTACTTGGAACCCAATTACACTATTTGAAACAAGTGTCCCTCGTATCATAATGTTAACAAGAGTTGATTTTAATGACTTAACCAAGTCCAAAAAGGTCTTTGAATCATCGCCCTCCCATTGATAATTTATTTTCTAAATTGGGAGCTCGAATTTAATCAAGAATCAAGCATTGTTGCTGTTGTAAAATTAGAAAATACGAATGAAAATTAATTTTTTGAAATTATTATTATTAGACTTTTCATATGGTGTAACTCATAAGTAAAGTTACTTAAGAAACATGACTAATTTATTAGAGTTTATGACATTTAATTAATTTATAATTAAAAGAGATTCTTTATCATCCATGACTCTTGTATATATGGTAGGCTAAGTGTCTCATTTGAAGATGCTAGAAAAAAGCATTAGCTTGAAAATACAAGGAAAAATGTATTCATACATGAAGCGTTGTTGGTGAAAAAGAAAGTCTTGAAGACCCATATGTTGAGAACCTATAGTGATGAGTTTCTCTATTCGATTCCTCGACCTTTCATTCTTTTTTATTCTTTTCACAAGTTCTAACGCTAAAATTTACCTGATGTAACCTCGGTCGTGTGGACATCTCTGGCAATAAAAATTGTTTCGGCTGTTGTACCCTGGGAGACAGACGCGTTGTCTTATGTAGAAGCGCGAAATCTGTTATAAGGGAAACGTGCCTCAGCCAATGGAGTTAGCCACCTGAAAGGAAAACTATGACGAATGCGAAGATACTTAACGAGTGGAAGACTCGAGTCAATAATTTTCTATTGAAGTTCTCACATATATCTTTATATTAATATATATATATTGTACTACAGTATTTCTCTTGTATAACGAGAGTATCTTTATACTCATTTTATTTTATTATTTTTAAATAATAATGTGACCCATGCCCTACAATCTTAAAACAAATTTTGTGAGATTGTTGCTATAATCTTAAAACCTTATTTATAAGTATTTTGGGTTCACGAAATGGTTTAAAATAAAAATATTTTATAGATTATAACCCGATAAATATATATTTTTTGGGAAATTACGTGCGTAGTACAACTTGTTGTGTTTGGATTTTTAGAGATTATGGTGCAATCTTAAATCTTATACCGTGTTACAAAACATAATGTTTGATTCAACCGTTTGGTCTTAGAAACGATGTTTTGTAATCGTTTGAATTCTAACTATGGTGTTTGAAACGGTCTTGGAAAACCATTGGGATTTTATTGGTTTTTTTTAACGATTTTTGAAATTTTTTATGTATAACAATTGTGTTAGAAATGGTTTTTAGTAAACCATTCGTTTCTTGTAAACGTTAATAATCTAACGTGCGTGTTAGATTGGGTTTATTGGTTTGCGTAAATGTTTCATTTCCTAACATGTGTGTTAGAAATGATTATTTCTATAAAATAATATGTTTAAAAAGTTTCTATAAACACCTCGTTGCCACATGTTTAAATATCTAACATGCGTGTAAGATACGATTTATTATATATATATTAATATATGTTGTTAAAACGTTTTATATAAACGTCAATTTCTAACGGCCGTGTTAGAAAATAATGTGGTGAGACATCCATGTGTAATTTGGTGAAATAATGCACAACGCTTTCACGGGTGTCTGCTTGTATTCCTCAATACATAACATAAAATGATATCATTGAGATAATTTCGATTGGATGATGAAAGTGTTGAAGTTAATAACACTATTTGATGTATAAATGTCGTATGTTTATCCATTGATCGAATTTTTATTAAAAGGTGTTTTACACTTTATGTTGTAGTTTCGGTTGTATTATTATTTTGTGTTCAATATCTTCGTTTAACACATGCAGTTTTACAACAAAATACAACAATATTTATCGTGACGAACAATTTTTTTTTTCTTTTTTTGGATTTTTTTAACGAAATTTTTTGTTAAAAAAAGGATAATTTTAAATTGATAGTTCAAGAAGAATTTTACATTAGAAAAAACTTGTGAGTTGTTACTTTGGCTAAAGTCTAAGACACCACATCAAATGTATAAGCACATCATGAGAAGGTCATGAAATAACGTGGTAAGTGTGTTAAGATGGAATACACAATAATGTGATATTTACCCCTTTGAAATAAGTAAACGTGAATTAATATATGTTGATGACGTATTTAACTCTTTGGAGATTCACTAAATGTGAATTGTAACATAATATGCGTTAGTGAGATATTTATATCGTTGGATAGTCATCTTTGAAAGTTCACCGAGTGTATCATAAGAGATCTATTATGTTATTATTGCAATTGAATTAAGTGAATCTTAAGAGATTTGTTATAATATGTTTGCAATAGCGATGAATATATACATGCTTTTGCTCCCATCTATTTTGTTTGAACTATGTGAAAGTTTGTTTTTCAATTTGAGAGAGTATCTCAATAAATAGTTTCTAGAGACAACAATGAAATGTATAAGTCACTTTATGCAAATGTGAATTCCAAGAGTTTGAGTGTCACTCAAGTTGACGTTATCTCAACATAACAGTGATTGTAGATGAGTAGCGTTCGTCTTGTTGGTAGTTAATGTATTCATCAAAATGATTCGGATTAAGACTTATGTTCAAAGTCCATATAAGTCAATGGTGAAGCCTTGAAGATCAAAGGCAAAGAGTTATGTTCCTTAAATGATTTAAAAAGTTATGTATGTTCTTTATACAATAACTTGTGAGACTTTCCTGAATATTAAGTTATGGGATTGTGATAAGTCTCATAATTTTGTCTAAAACTAAGGGATGAATGTTTCAAAGTGATATTGTGATGGCTGTGAAGAATCAGAATGATGCATCTTCTGTTCACATGCTAAAGTATCATAGTCTAAAGCATACTAGACTAGTACTTGTTAATTATGGTGCTTTGCAACGACTAATTAATGCGGAACATTCAAAACACACACGAATACAAGAATGAATTTGTGTTTAGACAAATTTAAAGAGGGTTTTCATTTAATCTAAAGAAATGATATAACTTATGAGGATCGTAGGAAGACCTCAACTTTCTAGGTATGTCCTAGACGGTGATTTGTGATCCTTTTAGATTTGTGATGGTTTAATAACAACATTGTGACAAGTTTAGCTTAAAAGCTAGCAAGTGGTGAAAGGTTACTCCAGAGCATGTGTTGCTTTATGAGTAAGCATCGACGAACTCACTGATACAAGACACGGTCTTGATAAAATCATGAGTGTCGATTTATGGTCATAAGTAAAGTTAAGCAAAATATGTCAAAATGCAATAAATGTGGGGGAAGCCATTTAAGAAACAACCCTTTTGGGGTATATAGAAATGGTAATTGAGATGATTTCTCTTTCTTGTGTAGAAAGGAAGAACCTTTCTTTAACCGTAACATCCCGAAATTTCAGAATATAATATTTAATATATTATTTATTTATAATGGAAAAGTTTACTTGAGTTAGTAGAAGAAATAATAAAATAATAATAACAAAGATAGAAGGTTAAGTAGGCTAAATATATGGAATCAGTTATGGACCAAAAAGTAAAGATGAGCCAAGGTCCATGGGCTTAAGATAGTATAAATACCTCTTAAACCCTAATCATTTCCATTTCCATTTCCATCCATCTCTACACCATAGCCGACACCTTCAAAAACACATTCTTAATCGAAACACTCTCTACTCTACTATATTCAACGATCTGAGACCAACCAAAGGTAAGAAATGATTTATATCAGCTGACCCAACAAAGTAGAACCTGACACCGCAGCCCTGTGATGCCGTATGAGCCGTTTGGGTCTAGATCTAGCTTTATTCGGGTGTTTAATCAACCAAAAATGAGCTTAAGGACCACCTTAGCTCAGATCTGGACACCCCAAAGCTACTCAGACCATAAACGATCAAACACAGACCAACCATGGTGGTTAACGGCGGCTGACTACGTCGGAATCGAAGAAAAACCTTAAAAACACGTAAAAAGGAGTGAACATAATTTATATGGCGTATAAGTTTGTGCAGCGTATAAGTCGCATCGTGTAAGTATAATGGCGTGTAAGTAGACAGCGTGTAAGTATGCGGTGTGTAAGTAGGACCAGCGTGTAAGTATATACGCCGTGTATGTCTTATAAGCCGGACCAGCTTATACGCCTGAACATTATACGCCTGAATGACTTATACGCTGTATGGACTTATACGTTGTAAATAGTTTATACGTCTACGCGGAACTTATACGCCGATAGTGGCTTATACGGACTTGTTATGATTTTATAAAAACGAAAGATAAAAAAGTGTATACGTACGTAAACGATACACATGGATTTATATGATGTATGAACTAAATATAAGTAGTTAATTAATAATGAAAGGTAACGTTTAAAATGAAAATTTGGTTTGATTAAATAAATGAAATTCAGTTTTCTGATGAGGTTTTAGTAAAGACTTATTAATGAAAATAAAATTTTTCCAAGCTGACCTAGCAGCTTAACCCCAGCCAGGGGCTTTGCCCCTTAGACCTTGCCACCCCTAGAACTCCGCTGCCAGGGGCGCTGCCCCCGGACCCCCGTAGCTAGGGGTTACAATAACTTAGAAGTATAGTATAACTAGAAGTAGTTAATTGATACTATAATCAATACACAGTTAGCTGTGCACAACTCATGAAGGGCATAATCGTAAATTCAGAAAGGTATCGCTCACAGGTGAGTTTCTAGCCCTATTTCCTTGTAATGTTTTCGGGGTTGTGTGCAAACTCGATGTGATTAGTTAATACACTTACCCTAAGTGGTAAGTTTATGCCTTATATGCTTTATGTGATAGTGATCGAGGTTATGAATGAATACTTGTCGGTACGTGAACAATCTTCAGATATTGCACGTATCGCCAGGAAAGGTGAGTTTTATAGAAGATGCATGAATGATACATGAATGATTAAGATTATGTATGAAAGTATATAATGAAATGTATGTGCAAAGAAGTGTAAGAATGGTTTTATGGAAAGAAGGGACCAGAGCTTACTAATATCTGAGATAAAAGGGACTACACCCTAATAATATCTGAGACCGACTGGACCAGACCCTAATAATATCTGAGACAGAAGGGACCAAACCCTAAAACTATCTGAGATAGAAGGGACCAGACCCTAATAATATCCGAGATTGTAAAGATGGCTATGCATGTAGTATGAAAGTTTGAAAGAGTGTATGTATGAATAAGTGTGTGTAAGAAATAAAGGTAAAAGGGTAAAGTATATAATATGTATCTTTGGATGCTTATAAGAAAGTGCGTGTATGTATTGTATGTTACATGATTAACTAGAACTCACTCAACGTAGCTGACTTTTAGTATGTACGCAGGTAAATAGGCTGCAGCATCTAGCCTGAGGGAGACACATGGCAGGACTGACGAGACTAGCATATGAAGATTTGTCATTATGTTTAAATAAGATATTTTTATGTAATGTTTTTAAAGACTAGTTTGAATCTTTTGTAACGATGATTGAAGTTTTATTAACTCCGAGAAATTTTAATTTAACTCTGATATTTAGATTTATGTTTATGAGTAAATCCAATGCCAAAGTAACGGGGCCTTACATTACCCCATCCAAAAGTTGGATGATCTTATCCAATAGCACTTTAATGTGGAGGTGTCTTGCATTTGAACTTTAAAGGTTTAGCAATGAGGATTATTGTAATCCAATCTAACATTGCTAACACACGACTAACTAGAGGACAAAAAGGTCATAGTGCATAATGGAGATGTGTTTGCCTTAATGATAAGTGTATCTTACAAAGACACATATTATAACCAGATTCAGGTGTCCACTAAAGTTATAGTCTTAGAAAGTTTACAATACGCAAAATTAACTTATAAGTTAAGAACACATCATGACAATTGATCTCAACTATGCAAGTTATCAGTAGTGACTAGACAAAGTCAAAGATAACGTTATGGATCCACAACCTGAGGGTTTAGTAGAGATCAAGTTGTGAAATGAGACTTAAGCCCATGGAAAAAGGGTATATAAAGGAAAACCTAACTTAGTTGATTGGAGATCCCAAGATCTAAGTTCAATAGGACAACCTAATTATATAGAAAGTTGACAATAGGCAAAATTAACTTATAAGTTAAGAACACATCATGACAATTGATCTCAACTATGCAAGTTATCAGTAGTGACTAGACAAAGTCAAAGATAACGTTATGGATCCACAACCTGATGGTTTAGTAGAGATCAAGTTGTGAAATGAGACCAAAGCCCATGGAAAAGATAATGGCCACTAAGGTTATAGTCTTAGAAAGTTGACAATAGGCAAAATTAACTTATAAGTTAAGAACACATCATGACAATTGATCTCAACTATGCAAGTTATCAGTAGTGACTAGACAAAGTCAAAGATAACGTTATGGATCCACAACCTGAGGGTTTAGTAGAGATCAAGTTGTGAAATGAGACTAAAGCCCATGGAAAAAGGGTATATAAAGGAAACCCTAACTTTGTTGATTGGAGATCCCAAGATCTAAGTTCAATAGGACAACCTAATTATATATCTAAGGTTGGTCACTGTGGGGGGCATAGATTATGTATAAGTGATGTGAGGTCGAAGACTCACTCAAAAATAAACCAAATACAACTAATTAGATAGCAGTAAGTGGGTGTCGAACACATAGAGTTTGTGGAAAATGTGATACTAAGTAGCTTTGTAATCTTATTATATTAAATTAAACTTAATTGCATAATAAGTATATTAAAAGATTTGGTTGGTTGATTTGATTAACAAAAAGAACTTAAAACAATTTAACGAGTTTAACTGAATCAATAAAAAGAATGCTCTCTCCCGATTTCAGGTTTCCAAGATTGATAATGTTAACTTTTACTTTTGGGTTGAACTACATAGACATAGTTCGTGATTATGTGTTTGATTGTGATAAAAGAGGACAAATTACTTGAATTGTAAAATGCAAAGTTGTCACTCGATAATCAGTTTTATATAGCCAACCCTAATTCCCTTCCAATAAATCCTGATTGCCTATGGCACCAAAAACTGATAGTCAAGAACACGAATTACACTATACTAACAACTACTAATCAAACTCACAATCACTATAGCAATATAATCATAAGATCAAACTACTATCCCATAAATAACATAAACAATTAACAATAATTCAATAGAAAACCTTACAATTCAGGAGAGAACACAAAGGAATTTAGCCACAAATTATTTGGTTCATCATTCCTTCAATCAAAGTATGAAAATGCATAAAAATCAAGTCTCTAATGATTACCACACTCACAATAATGTTCTTAGACTCCAAAATTCGTCCCTAGGGTGCTCTCCAATGATAGATATGTGAAAGCCAATGAAAAACGGATTAAAAAAAAAAGAAAAACGGCTGTTACAGCTTCCGGACCGTGGGCCACGGTGACCACCGTGGGCCACGGTGAGGTCCACGGTCCCCCAAAGCTCAAGGTATGGTAAAAACTTTCATTTTTGTGCCATTTTGACCGTGGCCTACGCTCAGCACCGTGGGCCACAGTGGGGCTCTTTCTCATCTCTTGTTTTCTTCATATCTTTCTCGTTTCAACCCCGTTTTCTTCGCCGTTTTCACCCACGTTCTAGTGATTTTATCCTCTATCTCCTCATACCCGCAATTATATGAGTAACCATAGTCAAATAATTCCATAAAATTAATTTGTTAAGAATACGCATTTATATATTTCAGCTCGCTTAACGGCTTCCCTACGGTTCAACCGTCACATTCCCACACTTAATCGTTGCTTTCCCCTAAGCAACACCTCAAACAATAATTTTTTTAATTTTAACTTATGACCACCAAACATACCAACAATTCCGGTTTAGTCAAGATTCCAACTCATACCCTATTCCTTCTTTATTTAGGTTTGCACTACTATACTTGATATTCTATTTAAACCATAGAATTCTAACCAAACCTAGCATGCTTTCGATTTTTACCCATACATAACACACCTTCACACACTAACCCTCTTCACAATTATCATTCACACATTTTCAAATATAACGAATTCTCCTAGCATATGCTCACATAATCATCAAATCTCCACCTATACATATGCATTGACACAAATGCAAATCAAGAGGGCTTAAAAGGGGTGATAACGGGGCTAGGTGTAAGAGTATGGAAAGGGAATATTGAAAGTAGCTCAAACGATCTGATCCGGCTTATTAGAAACAAACTAAGTAAACAATGAAATAAACAACTATATACATCACTAACTTCTCCTTTTTTTTCACTCACGACATAATACTTTGAACATTGAATCTCTAATAATTTTTTTTTGACATTGCAAATTAAACATAATGCTTAATACTTCCTATCGATGTGTACTAAAACAATTAAAAATATAAAGAAACCTACTAAGCTGGATCTTCTGGCAATTTAACATCGGCGTTGATTGAATAAAAGAATAAGTCCAACAATGTTTTCTAAGGGAACCAACCCCCGCCCCTCTCATAAACCACACTTATATATGTAATGTATGAGGCCCAACCCCCAAAACCCTCACTCTCACTCATCCAGATGAGACTTTAACCTAATTGTCTCTATCACTTTTGCACTCATGCCAAGCTAAGGTCTCGAAATGCATTGATTGCACAAGTTCTATAGGAGAATATCAACGTTCTCACCAATCTTCACTTTCTCAATGCACAAGTGTATGGACATGTTATGAAGGTTATTGTACCGAAAGCATGCTAATCTTGACTAGAATACTACATAACCCCCTTTTTAAAACAACTAGGAAAACATGTCCTTTAGGGAATTGTGACCATGAAAAGGGACCAAAACCTTACCCCACCATCTTACCACTTTCCGATTTTATTTTAAATTTTAAAAAAAAGTTTATTATCTTATTATTTTTTTTAAAAAGGTTTTTTAAAAGAAAATTCCCCCGTCCCCACACTTGGGATACATTGTCCCCAATGTATGGTTTTGAGAAAATAAAAACAAAGACACTACTAAGTAAAACTCCACTTCCTTCTATGAAAAACCTCTAACATCTGGCAAAATTTTCATTAATGTAATCATGAATATCCAACCTAAAATCACTTTATTAATAAAATCTCTCTTTATAAAGGTTTATTATCTTTCAAAGTCAACAAAAAGTTCAAACATTGACACGAAACGAGAAAAACGTGCAAATACCTCGGGCAGTGAGCCAGAAAGTAAATAAATCATTAGATCGATTAAATAATCTCAAAAATTCAAAATATATATGAAAACATGTGAGACAACATAAAAATATAATTTAGGCATTCTCAAATCATAAAATTTGGAAACTAAGCAAACACGAGTCAGTACAGGACCCGGAAAGGACCCCACATAAACTATTTTCAAGAAAATGGTTTTATGGTCCATACTGTCAGGAATTTGATTTCGTTCAAAGTCTGACAAATATTATTGAAAACGAATTTCGTTTGAATATTTAAAACAAGCAATACGTTAAACGAATAACCGAAATCAACTAGTTTATAACCTAACCCTTTCACATACCCCACCCCCACCCTTGGATAACTCATCCTACACTTCCTTCTTCCAACTCCACCCCTAATGATTACCTTCTAGAACTTTGTGAGTTGTTAATCACCTAAGCACTCCAACCCATCACCCTAAATTACCAAATCGCCACTCTACACCACCAACACATCACTCTACTCCCTCTTCCTCTTCCTTCCTTAAAACTCACGGCCCAAGGCCCTCCCAACCATCCAACTTCAATTCAAAATTTACTATAAACACACAAATACATATTAATCAAGATCAAACCAATGGAGGTTTGGAGGTTTGAAGATCAATAGGAAAGGATAAGCTAGGAAATACACTACACTCACTCTTAACACTCTTTCCATCTTTCAAATTCTCAAGAATCAAGTAAGTAATATGTTTAGATTAAAGGAGCATTGATTATGAATGTACAAGATTTGATATACTTGAGTTGATTGGAAGATTGATAATATGTGTAATGTATATGTATGTGTGTGATCCGTGGATATATGTATGTATATGCATTAGAGAATCAAAACTCCATACACATGCATATATGTATCCTAAAAGACCCTATATTGTTTATTAGATTGGATATTGAGTATTAATAATTTCTTGAATATTTGATAAACTTGATTCTAGGGTTTGTATTAGATTGAAGATTGGATTGGATTATTGGTCTTTAACTTGTTAGTATGGGTCTAGATTGTTAAAGATTGTTGCTAGAAATGAGTAAAACATAAATATGTTCATAATTGTGAAAATTGGGGATTTTTAATATGAAGTTAATTAGGAGGTGTTGAATGGATTTTTGAGTTAAAAGATGTTGTGAGATGAATTAAATGTAAATAAGATAGGTTGCATGTTAGAAATAATGGATAGAACTTGATAATTGTTGAAATTACTAAATAAAGAAACTTTAATTTAAGAAAAGATGAAAATGGGATTTTGATATAAATACTGTAATAGATGGAAACAACAAGTGATTAATAACAATTAAAAACAAGATAGGATGTATAATTTAGAACTTGGATTAGTTGATAACATTGTTGAAATAAACAATAACTTACTTAAGATAGAAACTTTGTTAAATGGTGAATTAAAAGAATAAAATGGAATAGATTATTTAGGATGTATGAAACCCAAACAACTTAAATGAATAAACTAAATCTAGAATTACAACTAATTAAAAATGGAAGAATTAGATTAATTAGAATTACAAATATTAAAAGTTACTAAAATAAGTAACTTTGTTAAACCAACACTTAGATAATTTATAAAAATCCATGATCCTTTGACTTAAAAGATTGATTAAAGTTTGATAAAGATAGAAATGATATAAAAGTGACTAGTTACAAAGGTATAGAAACTTCTAAAAGCTAAAACATAATGGTATTTATAAGAATAAAACTTGGATCATGAACACATGGATTCTTTTTAGAAATTGAGAATCTTGTTTAAAAAGTAACAATTGGAATTATTAGGAACTCATGAAATAAGTTAAAATCTGGATTTTAGGATACTTAAACATAATTATAATTGTATATAAATAAATAACAAGTTTAACTAGTAACATTGTTAAGGTAATTTAAAATACGAACTAGAAACCGAAAAAAAGACTCGATTAAGGTATCTTATGAACATATATAGTCAAAACTGCAATTTATGGTAAATTATATGTTATTTATGTGTGTTTAGTTCATAGGATGATTAGTATAGATTTGCGTAATTTATTTAACTCGTTGGTAACTTAAACGGTCGAAAAATCTGCTTTTTAAGCAAAACCGACCCAACTATTAGGGACTGTTTTAGAGCAGCCCCAAAAGTGTTAAAATACCCATGTATAACAATTTAATACATGAGAAAAAGGACAATATGATAAAACTTAGTCCTAAACAGTTCGTGTCGCGAAAACCGACACGAAAACGTTAAAAAGTTGCTATTTTAAGAAAATATTAACAAAAATGAAAATAATATATTTTCACAAGTAAACTTATAAAACTTGATTAATATTTATGTAAAAAGTATTTTTCATAACTTATAAGTTACATTTTAAACGAAAAACCGAAATAACTCATTTTAAGCATAAAACCGACGAAACCGTCAAGTTTTGTGAAAAACAGAAAATTAATATTTTCTTAGAAATTCCAGCAACTGAAATTTAAAAATATTTTATTATATTGTTTAATTAATCAAATTAATTAATTAAAAATGGAAAACCGAACTATGTGTACCCGTTTATGTGTTAAGTGCGTATGTGTTAAATTAAGATTTTCGGGGTGTGATAAAACCCGGGTTGTTCCCAACACAGTGTCAAAGAGAAATCCATCAGAATTTCCCCACATTTGGTTTTTGCTAAGATGGTAGCTTAAAATACCACTAATAAAAAATAAACTATAAATTATAATGCAAAATAAAAATTAAAATATACAAAATGTACAATTACCATATTTTTGAAACTTTTATGACATTCAAGGTGGGTGACTGGCTCACTCTTGTGCACTTTTCTAGTAATAATCACGCTCCTTTTCAAGAAATTGTTACCAGTCTTCTAGCAAACCAGGGTCAGGCCCAAACATACTCATCATCTACCCTGGATCAATTAGGTTAGGTGGATGTCTCACTTTCGTCTTCCTTGGCCGGCTACCTTTTTTTGTCACATTCTCACTCTGTTGATGATCAAATTCTTTGTTCTCAACTGACTTGTCAATCACAATACACTTCACTTTTGTGTGATCCTTGCTTAAGGATACACACTTGTTAACAAAATCCGGCTTCATGCTTTCCTTGTCAACAACAGGGTCAGTAGTATTTTAAAATAATAATAACCGTTTATCACGACTCCCATACTTTATTCCTAGTGTCCCCTTATTATAATCAATCACTACAAGTGAAGTGTCAAGGAAGGGTCTATCCAATATGACTATGGGTTGCGTGTTAGTTACATTTTTAGCATAATCAAGTACTAAAAAGTCAAGTTGGTAACTGAAATCCTCCACATGGACCATCACATTATATATCATGTCTCGGGGAAGTGTATGGGTTTGATCCGCTAAAACCACGGTGGTTTTTAATTTTTGTAGCAGACCAAACTCATACTGATCATATAAACTACCGGGCATGATATTAACACAAGATCCAAGATAGCAGTAAGTGGGTATCGAACACAGAGAGTTTGTGGAAAGTGTGTTACTAAGTAGCTTTGTAACCTGACTATATTAAATTAAACTAAATTGCATAATAAGTAAATTCAAAGATTTGGTTTGTTGATTTGCTTAACAAAAAGAACTTAAAACAATTTAACGAGTTTAACTGAATAAATAAAAAGAATGCTCTCTCCCGGTTTTAGCTTTCCAAGATTGATAATGTTAACTTTTACTTTTGGGATGAACTACATAGACATAGTTCGTGATTATGTGTTTGATTGTGATAAAAGAGGACAAAGTACTTGGATTGTAAAAATGCAAGGTTGTCACTCGATAATCAGTTTTATATAGCCAACCCTAATTCTCTTCCAATAAATCTCGATTGCCTATGGCACCAAGAACTGATAGTCAAGAACACGAATTACACTATACTAACAACTATTAATCAAACTCACAATCACCATAGCAATATAATCATTTGATCAAACTACTTTCCACAAATAACATCAACAAATAACCTTACAATTCAGGAGAGAACACAGAGGAATTTAGCCACACATTATTTGGTTCATCATTCCTTCAATCAAAGTATGAAAATGCATAAAAATCAAGTTTCTAATGATTACCACACTGACAATAATGTTCTTAGACTCCAAAATTCGTCCATAGGGTGTTCTCCAATGATAGATATATGAAAAGACAATGAAAAACGGATTAAAAACAAAGAAAAACGGCAGTTACAGATCCCAGACCGTACCATGGGACATAGTGAGGTCCACGGTCCCCAGAGCTCACGGTGCGGTGAAAACTGTCATTTTTGTGCCATTTTGACCGTGGCCCACGGTCAACACCATGGGCCATGGTAGAGCTCTTTCTCATTTTCTTGTTTTCTTCATATCTTTCTCATTTCAACTCCGTTTTCTTCGCCGTTTTCGTCCACGTTCTCGTGATTTCATCCTCTATCTCCTCATACCTGAAATTATACGAGTAACCATAGTCAACTAATTCCATAAAATTAATTGGTTAAACATTTGCATTTATATCTTTTAGCTCGCTTAACGGTTTCCCTATGGTTCAGTCGTCAATAAGTTAAGACATAAGCTAATATATATCCTTCTAAGTTATAAAGGTAGTCTAATTACTTCCTAGTCCGTTCTTATAACAATAGTGACATGTTGTGAGGCTAAGCATATATATTGTTAATGATTTGCGTAAATAATTATAACCTTAATGATTTTAATGATTTGTGGATAATCACCGATTTTAAAGAGAAGTGAGGTTGCTTCGAATGAAATTGTGGGGTGCGCAATTCCTAGAGCTTTCACATAACCAGGCTAGTGTTCCAGGACCATAATGGACACGATAATGAGGGGATGTGCCCGGCTAGGGAGAGTATTGTGTGAAGTTTATTGTCGTCTACACAAAAGGGGGTTTGTTCAAGGACATCGCGTCTACTAACTACTAGGAGACTAAATATATTTCACAAAAGAAGGTTCAAAGCTAACACCTACCTATCATGCAATGCTCAACTGTCAAGGTTCCTTTGGATATTTTATGTGTTTTGGTCAATCTCAATTCATGTGGGGGATTGTTGGAAAATTAGAAAATAGTGAATGGAAATTATTTTTTTGAAAATATTATAATTTGACTTTTCATATGGTGTAACTCTTATGTAGAGTTAGTTAAGGATCTTGACTAATTTATTTGAGTTTATGACTCTAATTAATTTGCAAATATGAGAGATTCTTCATCATTCATGACTCTTGTATATATGGTAGGCTAAATGTCTCATTTGAAAATCCTAGAAAAAAGAATTAGCTTGAAAATACAAGGACAAATGTATGCATACATGAAGAGCTCTTGGTGAAGAAGAAAGTCTTGAAGACCCATATGTTGAGAACATATAGAGATTAGTTTCTCTATTTGATTTCTCTACTTTTCATTTTATTTTTTTCACAAGTTCTAACGCTAAAATTTACCTGATGTAACCTCTGGCGTGTGGACATCTCCGGCAATACAAACTGCTTCGGCTGTTGTACCTTGGGAGACAGACACGTTGTCTTATGTAGACGTGCGAAATCTGTTTTAAGGGAAGTGTGTTGAACACGTGCCTCAGCCTCAACCGTCAACCACGCTCAATATATATTGTTTGTTCATGTTTTATGGCAGTCAATGGAGTTAGCCACCTGAAGGAAAAACTATGACGAATGTGAAGATACTCAATGAGTGGAAGACTCAAGTCAAGAAGTTTCCGTTGAAGTTCTCACCAAAGACATCGACATATATCTTTATATTAATATATATTGTACTACAGTATTTTTCTTGTATAACGAGAGTATCGCTATACTTATTTTGTATTATTATTTTTAAATAATAAGGTGACCCATATCTTACAGTTACCACTCCACAGTCAAGTGAAGAGAAAAGATCCATCTCCATTTCTAATTAAAAGTTTGATTTTGTCAATAATAACAATCTAAATTATCTTGTTTTCTAACCGAAACTAGTTAGGAAAAAAAATTTCAATGGCTCTCTTGTAACCCACGGATCTAGCCAAAACCTAATTTGATACCCTCTTCCGAGATTTCACCTAATATAACTTGACAAAATAGACCACCAATTTTAATAAAACTAACCCCGTGATATTATTCCAAACCCCATTGAAAGACTTTTCAGAGGCACCATGGATCAAGAAAGCCTTGTGTCGTGGAAAGCCGACACAACATTCCGCCATAGACTTTTTTCCTCAGTTTTAAATCTCCAAACCCATTTAGCGTGTAGGACCTTATTATATCACGAAGTGGGCTTACCCCCAACCCAGCACCATTTTTTTTTTACTTTTGTAACCCTCTACTAAGCTAACCCATGGATCCTTTTGATATCCTCACATCCACCCTAAAGAAATTTCCTTCTAATGACATCTAAGTCATTTATAACTTTGCAAGGACCTTTATAAATAGGAAAATAGTAAGTCGGCAAACTTTCTAAGACCGATTTGATAAGAATCAACCTTCCACCAAAGGATAGGGTTTTTGCTTTCCAAAGAGACAACATTTTTTCAAAATTATCCATACGTGTTCATATTAGTTCCGACCACGATACCCAAATAAGTGAAATGAATAGCAACTTTCTTGCAACATAACACTGAGCCACATTATCAAGCTTACCCGAGCCTATTTTCAACCAAAAAGATTAGACTTTTTCAAGTATATTTCGAGTGTGGAACATAAATGAAAACACCGGAGAATTCTAACAATATTCTTTGCGTCGTTCTTTGACCCATCTCCAATAATTATAGCGTCGTCTGTGTATAACGTATGCGAGATAGCTAGGCCTCCATTTGGAGTTTGAACCACATTTAAATACCCGACTTCATCGGCTTTTACCAACATACTTGAGAATACTTCCATTGCGATGATAGATAATGGGTCACCTTGACAAACACCTTCTTCGTATTCAAAGTTTGGGGACCCATTGACCAAGACCGACAACCGGACATAAGACATAATACCTTTAATTTACATGCACCATCTTTCCGAAAAACCCATTTGACGTATTATAGAAATCAAGAATTACTAGTTAACACAATCAAACCCGTTTTCAAAATCTAATTCTAGAAACATGACCTTGGAGATTGTCTACGTGGCCCAAGAGAATACTATAAAACTCTTTAAGCATACAAGATTCTAAAGAAATTTAATATTTGAATTCCCACTCAAACCCCTCCCCTCTCCCCTCATTACAAACACGCAGATCTCATAAGTTATGTGAACCCTAGCTTTGTTCAACTTCAACCCTGGTCTTCCATCTGCCTCCCTCCCCTACTCAAAACCATCTTCCCTGGTTATAACTCTTCCGAAAACACAGGCCACCGCTGCTCCGTTGTCGCTACACCACTCTCCTGAATCGTCATTTGTTAGTCTCCCATACACATGTATAATACCAAAATCTCAATCGATTCATGATTTTTACTTTCCTTGAGTTAATATTACAAAAACTTGACTCCTTTGTTCTGGAGCAGAGATGCGATTCCAGCGGAGTGTTGGTCATTTGCGGCGAGACCAACAGACTGACATCGTCATCTTCCGCCATCACTGTCCGCTGTCGTCTTTATACCATTAATTTTGGCAAGGATTATTTGTTAGATTTGGTCAGTCATCTAACCATATTTGTATACTTGTAATATTAACTAAAATTAGGGCTTTCTGTGTTGACTAAAAAAGTTAGTTGAAATTGACAGCCTCTGTACCTCAGACATCCGATGGAACCTCCCACCCGTGCCGCCTCCAATAGGTAGGCTTCTGTAAACACTTCATAGTTCTTATAATCAAATTGTATTCTCTATCCTTTCTAATTCTTCGATCCCGTTGATCATAAACACACATATTAATAGTCAATTTCATCGATTCAGTCAACCTGTTCCTACACCTAACTCGTCAATCATCGTTACTTGTTTGTATGAAATGTGTTGTTTTTTTGTTGCGGATTAATGAATTAAAGCATGGATTTTGCAATAAATGTGTGTTTACATCAAAATGACCATAGTTAGTTGCCAAGAGAGGATAAGTTGTTCTAGAATCTATATTGAACAAGCAAAAGAGGAATGAGGAGTAGGCTCTTGCAAAGAAACAGGAGGATGCAAAGTTGAAGAATAGGAATGTTGCTAACAGGAAGTTGATTTCTATTTTCTAATATGGTGAAGTAGTACAACAACGAGTATTAGGCTAAGGTATTATTATGAGCTGGTTTTTATTTTTTTAAATTATTATTGGTTATATCATATATGGTAGGTATGATTATATGTTTTTAATTAAGGACAAGGAGTTGGTTGATTCGGCTTAAGATGTTTATCATTCGTATTATAGGGTAAGTGTGGTTGCTGCTTTTAGTTGTTATAATTATGATATGTTTTATATTATATGTAATTTTGTTTAATAGGTATTATTAAGTTATCTATTTCGTTTTCTTTTTTTTTAATTTTTGAATCATACACAATTAATGCTTTGGACACAAATGTCAAACCCCGAACAATGACAGCGGAACAGGCCGGTACGTAACGTATTTATGAGACAATAAATCAAAAGACACTAATTAAAGAAAAATAATTATTTAATTCATTAACATCAATACAAGTACACAATACAATAATCAAATTAAATACATCGTAATATTTTATTTTGAATAAATATCTTAAGTGCAACAATCTATCTTCGTTCTTGATAACATCAAATACTTGAACCTGTAGCATGTATAAAAATAGAGTTTGTCAACACGAATGTTATTGAGAATACATAAGTTTAAGTTTATATGTATCTACTATTATAATAAACAAAAATATTGTTGTGCCACATGGCACCTAATTGTCCTATTTTTGTGACAAGTGACATCATTATTGTTCAACATTGAAAGTCAAAATTATCTAATTATAACAATTAATAAATATTTTAAATGTTCCATATTAATGATTTATTTATGATTTTATAGTAGTAAATAAAGTACAATAAATAAATAAAAGAATGCATGTAGAACTTTTGAAACTCATTTTAGTGGGTAAATTCGTGTTGTATTGTTTGAACTTGGACTAATTCTTTAACACTACACAGATCTCAGATCTGATAATACGATTAGCCTAAATACGGATCTAGTTCATAATTACGTTTGATTCATATGTTATGTGATATATATCTATATTAGGTGTATGTATGTATGTATAATATTAGTATGAAGATTGAGAGAGAGTTAGGCAGAGGTTTGTTAATTAAAATCTCAATGCTTCCATTAAACTGTGAACAGTGTTCACTATATATAGGAAGATGGACCTAGTTCATTAACATTCCATAACAAACTAGGGTCCACTTCGTTACATAGATTAACAAAGAAATACGTTAACGAATCACTCCCTGATTCGTTAAACATCCTTAACGAATCAGGAGGGATAATAAATTAGATCTAGTTCGCTAAACATCCTTCGCGAACTAGACTATTACATTAACGAACTAAAAGATAAATTAATAGTTTATTACATAAACCAAAACGACAAATACATTAATGATAAATACAAAGACTCGAGACGCAAAACCGTGTACTAACAGACACCCCCTCGTCTTGAGCTCTTCGTCTTTGTCTTTGCTTTACTTGAAACGCTTGGACTGCCAGTCTTTGCAACAATGAATTCCGTTGTCATAACATACACGCACAACGCGTCGGAACTGCATAGCCAGGTCATAGTCTTCATTGCGCTCGATCAATATTTTATTCTTGTGTAGCACGTCATTGTCGGTCTCGGTTAAGTTAACGAGCCACATCGGGTCGATGATCTTGATCAGCTCAGTCTTTTTACCTGTACCAAGAACAATGACGGCCTCGCCAGTACGATTGTCGTAGTACCAGCGGTTGAAAGAATAATGCGTTGGTTCATTGTCTTCATCGGTACACGCTTCATCATCTTCGGCGGCTTAACCTTAAGAACCAACTTCTTCCATCCCGTTTTTGGATCGATCTTATCGATTCGCTTGCGGATGGGAATTTGTGGCTTAAGATACTTAAAACCATGGTTCACCTCAAACACCAAGTGTTGGTGAAAACGTTTTGCATGGTAGTCCTCACCACGATTAATAAACGGACGATACGCCAAAGTGCGCACATCCCATCTTGGTAACGAGTGAAGATCAGACATCCTTTCGTAATACTGGACGCCTTTCTCCCATTTAACAATGCATACCTTAAGTTCAAATTCAAACATCCAAGAAACAATATTACCTTGCAAATTCGACACGGCCTTAAATGTGGTCTTCTGGTTGGCTTTGGCTCGTGCAATAGCTTCTTCTTTATGTTCTTGATCAACAAATCTAAATGCCTTGATGATCTTACTTGCTTTCTTGTGTCTGAACCAATTCTCATTCTCCTCAAGAGACGGGTCGAGAAGCGAATCAGATTTCATATCAAAGACATTCTTGCCTTTGGAATTCTTCTCAAGATGGTCTTCTGCTTCTTTAACCGTTTCTTCATTAAACTGGAGCACCCTGATCAACATTGGTGTGTTGAAACAAATCAGGGTAATCCTCAGCAGTCACATCCTCCACCTCGACCTCCTCATTCTCATAAATATAATCCGTACTCATCTCAACAGTAGGATAATTTAGTATCTCATCATCATTAATTACCTCAACATCGGGCTCAACTTCTAACATGGTCATCTCGTCTTCATTCAGACCAAGCAAGATAGCAATCTGCTCTCGTGTCAGTGATCTATCAACAAACTATCCCACAGCTATTTCATCGGCATTAACCATGCTTCGAATCACCCCCTCACCGTCCATAAAATTAACCTTATCGGCCTAATCATCTCAATCGGTTTGGCAGCCGAATGGTCATGATAAACAATGATCTGTTTGCCCGAATCATAAATAGAACTCGTACCCGCACCAGAAGCTGGGTCTTGAGTTTGTTTAGTCTCACCACCAGCACCAGATTCATCTGGATCCTCATCGTCATTCTTGAGCTTTTTCAGCGCATCATCTTTGCATGTTAGTTGCAAAATAAGTTCTTCTTGTTCTTTAATTTTCACCCCCCGAGACTCAACAATCTCACGAAGGGCTTTTGTTTCCTTTTGATAGAAAGAAACATAGCTGAGTAGCTTCTTCTGGTTCTCCATCAGACGTTCTTGATTCATACAGTTAGTAGACATTTGATTTTCATACAAATGAAGAAGATTCAAAAGCATGTCTGTCTGACGATTCGGTGGCATAGTATACAAAGATGGATGAACTGGTTGGATTAGTCCCTGAGGCCTTGTAATTCTCATAAATGAGACATCACTAGGTGTAGGGGGCCTCATGGACGGTGTTGGAGGAACAGTAGAAGGTGTAGCAGAAGGCATTGGTATTTCAGCTAAAACCATTTGTGGAATTATACCAAGATTATCTTGAGGAACCATCGTCGTCGTCAAAGTAAGCGCCGGAGTGCTAGTAGTAAGCGACACTGCCGGGCGTTGAGGAGTTGTAGGACGAGACGTTTGAACACCAAAAGAGATGCCAGCCCCAGCCGACACTCTCCGCTTGGAAGAACTCTCAGTTGCCAGCTCTTTCCCTTTTCGTTTACATTCTCGTTGAGCTGCAATAGTAGCAGCTAACGCAACTTCAACTGCAGATTGTGGTTCTCGAAGAGCTGCATCACCATTTCCACCATTACCACCGTTACAACCATCATCTCCATCATCACCATCATTGTTCCCACCTTCTCCTCCCTCACGCTCGGAATCCGAGTTATCATGGATCCAGAGATCCTCGGGAGGTCATACATAATCAGGATTTACAGTATGACCAATCAATCTCTTGAATCTGGGATGAGGAGATTGACGGTACAGTTTCAATCTTCTCATGGTGTCTGCCTTCATGTTGTCCAGAATAAACTTATCGTTCACATCATTCAGATCGAGCAACAAATCCCTGATAGCATCGTTGACAAACAATTGGACGAAACGCGGATACATCAAAAATTTCACACGTCGTTTTCCAGGAATACATTTTTCTTTCATATGATCAAAGATCATTTTAGAAAAATTGTAACGCAGAACAAGTGCAACAAATGCCGATTGTAATGCAGCGCGAGATTCATCAAACCCAGCCTTACGTCCACCAAGGCAGTGAATAAGAACATGAAGTAAATACTTGTATTGGGGACACAAGTATGCCTTGTTATACATAGACGCAGTAAGACTGCTAGCATAAAACAATCGTCAAACAGTCCCTTGATCAGTTCTTTATCATATTCGCTATGATCATCAATGGTATCATCAAATTGTAACACTCTTCGAACTGTTTTAGCTGAGATGACAACTGGTTTGTTATTAACCACAACATCAATATGATCCTCAACTTCTACATATTGAGCAGTGTTCCAAAATTGACAAACGATGCTGAATCTAATATCCGGATTAGCAGTAACAGCGTAATAGATACGAGAACGGCGTATAAATGCCAGCATACCACCATAGACATCCTCAACAGGAAAGTTTGTTTCAACGAATGCACACACATTATGTCGAGGGTCAAAAGGAAGCACATGGACTTCCTCGCTGGTTGATTAGCATCTTGAACTTGTTGTGCATCCTGAACTTGTTGTGGTGCATCAACAGGCGGATCTTGTTCCATGTTATCAACCATAAGTCTGAATAAATAATGTCAACTATCAGTAAATTGAAAATTTATAAACACTATATGTTTTATATAATTTGAAGACTAATTAATTTATCAATAAACTTTATATTTAATTTTAGATTTCGTGTATGTAATCGATATATCGACGCGGTTAGATTCTTGAAATGTTTGTATCATAATTTACAATATTAAAATAATTAAATTTTAAATGTCATTCGTTAAGAATACAGTCTGATTCGTTTTAAGATTGTAACGAATCAACTGATTCGCTATCAAGTAAATAGATAACGAATTAAGAATTAGTGAATTACTATAAAAAGGTAACGAACTAACAATCTAGTTCGTTATAATTAATGAATACCAATCTGATTCGTTAGAACTATTGATTCGTTATATTGATTTTCTATTCTAATTCGTTTGAATTACTTAACGAATTGGACACATATTAGTTCCAATTCGCTAACTATAACGAATGGTCAAAATTTGACTTAATCTTTGACTCTCCTGATCAGAGTCAAAATTGATCAAGAACACTGAAAGTCAACAGCAAATGGTGTCGATTTGAAGTTCAGAATCATGAAATAAGTTAGGTTATTAAGGGTTTGAACACATCGTAAGAACCCGAAAACAACACTCAGTCACTAACCCGACAATCAATCAAACTATGATTAAAAATCACCAAGGGTCTCGGAAATCCATTCCGATTTCACTGATATCAAAATAAAATACTATAACCGGGTATTTAATCAGATAATGAAGATTTTATAAACCTTAAAACCCTGATATCAAATTCTCATAATTAACATAGCAAATCTTTGCCGTTTTTGACGAAAATCACAAAGATGTGATCATCTTTACCTTATGAACACAATGGTATACTCAAAAGTCTGAATTTCGAAGATCAGAAAAGTTGGAAAAATTTGAGCAGAGTAACTTTATGAATAAGGAAGAAGAAGAAGAAGGTGTATAGGACGGTTCGTATGCACGCCGTCCTATATACACTGTCTTTTCACGCTTCCCAATGTACGAACAAAAACTGATTCGTTTGAAATTTGAAATAACGAATCAGGCAATTCGTTAAAGTTAACGTAATACATGGCATAACGAATTAAGTTCAATTCGTGTCTTGATTCGTTAAGTATGCATAACGAATTGGGTGTGGTTCGTTGCAGAGTGCGGAAGCGAATTAGGTGAACGAACTAGAATGTAGTTCGTTATAAAAAGACATCCTAATTCGTTATCCATAATTAACGAATTAAACATTATTTAATTTTAACTTTAAATAAATTAAATCAATGAATTTTAAATATTAAAATTAAAATAAATTCATATTAATTTAAAAGAATTTTAAATATTACACTATTTAAAAATAACTTAACAGTCGTTTCACGTTTTGAAACCGATAAATTAAAATAATTTAAATATAATCTCAATTGGTATCAAGGCAGGAGCTGCACTCGGTACATCAATTAACTTAAAAGGATTAAATAATATGTAATAAAAAATGAAAATATTTTTGTTAAAACGAAATATTTACCAGAAAATTATCCGAAAAATGCATAAAAAAACGAAAATATTTTTGTGTTTTTGTATTATATTTTCAAAAGCAGTACATATTATTGGATTTTTGTCGAGTTTGAGCAGAGAATCATATTGCCCAAATTGCTCTTCCATCACAGTTTTATATTTCAGCGATATTGTGACTGGTGTTAAGTCGATCATTGGTATTGTTGTCCACTTAAATCTAATAACAAATTTTCAAGCATTTTTGTGATATGATTAACGATTTAATTAGAGCACAGAATATCAGAAACTATCAGCCTCTAATCTTGGTTCAAGCTTAGTTTGATTTTTGCCATATCACCCCAACTTGACTTAAACCATTATATTGTTGATCAAAAATTTGAATTTAATAGAAATTTCTTAGCAATGCATTAATTTTCTGTTACCATGAGTGAGTATGCACGAGTCCATATGTCAGATTACATACATTGTATCCCCTGGGGTCCGTTTCTTAATGGTATTAAGACGCACACAAGGGAGGAACAAAGTATGACTAACAGCGGATTTTGATCATTCAGTAATTTGGATTCGTACGAAGTACAACAGTGATCAAGTTTAATGACTTTGGGTTTGCTTTAAAAGCGAGTGAAATATCCATGCATATGAATACCCATATGATTAAGCCGCATAAAGACTCACAGTGTCCAGAACCTCAAAGCTTGTTATTTGCTTTATTTTATTTTTGGGTGATCAAACAAATATAAGGCTTGAGTATGACAGGTTATTACATTTCTGCCATCCTCACCGAGACTTTTCAAGAGACTAACACCTCTTTCAATTTGGCGTTTCTGTATGTTTATATCACAAACTTTACTCTACTTGTTTGTTTTAAGACCTACCAATGCACCAGTGCAGTTAAGCACACAGTCTTTTAAGCTTACTTCTTGCTGGATTTGGAGTCAAAATAATCAATGTACTATCATTTTCTCTTTTTGCTTCAAAAACTCAAAATTTTGAGGAGCATAAAACAAAATAAAGATAAATTTAATCGCTCCAGTTAACTTAAGTCTATAAATAATTGATTGTTCTATCAATTCACAAGTGAATAATAGAACCAAGACATGCAAGCATGCTTCACAAACTTAAATAACCGACATAATTTTCAGCGAGAAAATAATCTAAAAACGCATAACGAACGCCCCAACTATTTCCATTATCAGGTAAATGGATATCCTGAAGATTCACAAGAAACTATCAGGACCAAACATATAGAAGTATATGTCCTTCAATTGTAAATAATTGACATAATTTTCAGGGAATGCATGCAAAAATATTTTTTGGTTTTTCTCTATACATAATTTAAAAAACACAATCTTTTTGGATTTTCGGATTTTTCTGTACAAACAATAATCACAATCTTTTTGGATTTTCAAAATTTTCTATACAAAACTGAAATCATAATCTTTTTGGATTTTCAAATTTTAAAATGTTTTTGGTTTTTCAAAATATTTTAAAGGAAAAATATTAAAGAAAAGAAATCACAATATTTTTGATTTTTCTAAATTTTCAAATGTTTTTGGAATTTAAAATTTTTAATGTTTTTGGTTTTTAACTATACAAACGAAAAGCACAATATTTTTGTATTTTCTAGTTTTCACCCCCTAAAACCAAAATAATTTTTAAAAGAAAAATGACAGAAAATAAAGATAGTCATCATTGTTTTAGGATATCAGCGAGGGTCTTCAATCCATTTAAACCAAGCAAAAATTGAAAACGAGTTTTGTCAAAAGCTTTGGTAAACAGATCGGCTTTTCTGAAAGCCAGTATGTACTTTCTCAAGGTCAATCAACTTCTTCTCAAAGCAATCCCGTATAAAATGATATCGAATGTCGATATATTTTGTTTTTAAATGTTGTGCAGGATTCTTTGTGATAGAAATTGCAGCAGAATTGTCAATCAAAATATGAGTAGTAAGAAACTTCAAACCGTAGTCGCGAAGATGTTGTTGTATCCACAAAACTTGGGTACAGCAACTCGAGGCTGCAACATACTCAGCTTCGGCGGTTGAAGTGGAGACCGTTGTCTGCTTCTTACACTGCCGGAATCAAGCCGGTTTCTCAAAAATTGACATCCTTCCGTCGTTGATTTGAAATTGATCTTGCAACCTCCATAGTCCGAGTCTGAGAAGGCAGTAAGCTCAAAGTTATCGTCCTTGGGGTACCACAACCGATGTCTGGATTTCCCCTCAGATACTGAAGTATTCGCTTCAACATGAGGTTTTTGAGGAGCAAATTGGGTTTTAACAGTTTCAGTTTTAACAGGTTTAGCATTTTCAGAAATCACAGGTTCTTTCACAATTACCTCTTATTCTCGTTTAGCAAAAGGATTAATTTTATAGTCATTGTGAAAATGTGGCAGAATTTCAACAAAACCGATGCCTTTCTTTGAATCCTTTTGTTTTCCAGATACTTCAATAATTTCATTCAACAGAAAAGAAGAATTTCAAAATTTACCCAATTTGTTCTTCAACTCGAGAACCTCATTCTCAAGCTCGGTTATCTTTGATCTATGTTAAAAATTTCTTGAAACTTTTGATCATTGATCGTCATTTTCACAGATAACTCAGTCTTGAGATCGTGGTTACTTGTCGACAATGCTTCAATATTTTCTCGAGATCTCATTTGAGATTCAAGAGATTGTCGATAAGTATCATTTAGTGAAGCAATTTCTCTCACTAAATTATCATTATGATTCTTTAAAGATTCTAACTTAGGTTTTTTAGATTCACATTCAACACACGTTACTTTAATAGATGAAGTAGCAGAGATAGAATGACTAACCTCATTGATCTTAGCCATGCAAGCAAATACAGTTGTAGGCTTATCATAGGAGTCGTCAGAATTAGATCCAGAATCATTGTCAGAGGACAGCTCACTTCCACTTGCATCTTGAAAGTCTTTAGTCAACCCAAACATAGCCAAATTAGCTTGATTTTCAATACACAACAGTCGTTGTGACCAATCAATTCCATCAACTAACATTGCTAGTGACCCAGAAGTGGACGGTTTCTTTTCAGCATCATTTCCTGGTGGTGTAGAAGAATGTTGATTTTGACCACGAGTACCAGTATACACCTTTTTCGGTTTGTCACATTTTTTTGCAAAATGCCCGAACTCTTGACAATTATAGCATTTCACTTTTAACTTGTCAAATCCCAATTTCTTGTTCAAGGCCGGAAGATCTTTGCCAGTCCTTTGCATGAATCTTTTAACCTTACGGACGATCATAGCCATGTTCCACTTTAATTCCATTATTTCCAAGTCATCTGGATCAATCTGATCATAATCCTCATCAGTTAGATCACTTGTGGCTATCTTACTACTCACCAAGTTTTCATATAAAGACATGAAGGCTGTTAGAAATGAAAAATTCTGTTCATCTTCCTTCATGTTGACACTAGGTGGTGGAGCAAATGGATTTGTAGTAGATGAACTTCCAGAAACACCAGGTAATCCAGAATTACTAGCAGTGTAAAAACATGCTCTTGGATCATTATAAGTGGTTGTTTCATTTTCACTTGCATGTCGTGTGAGAAAAGTTGTGATAGGGAAATGGTAGAACTTAGAGGCATACTACCACCATAGAAAGCAAGATCTTGACTATCCTTGGAGGATTTCTGACACTTAAGATCATATTCCCTTGCTTCAATCTTTTGCAAGAATTCAGTGGCAGTTAAGTCTTCATTCGTAAAATAGTTATTCTCTTTTAAAACCATTAGGAATGTTGAATAAGAACTTGGTAGTGCACTCTTAATCGTGTCAATCTTGTCAACCTCAGAAGTTTCCAATCCCATTTTGCCCATCTCAGCAATCAAGTGATTGAACCTAGTAGTCATCTCCTCTACTGTTTCTCCTTTTAACAAATTAAAGTTTCGAAATTGAAACTTCAGCATTACCTTCTTACTCTCAGCTGTATTGCCCATACTCCTCGTAGGAATATGTTGAAATAAGGAAGCACAGATCTTTATACTTCCCACTTGATGAAATATGTTTTCGGGTAAAGCCATAGTAAGAGTAGAATAAGCTTTTGTTTCAATCTCTAATGCTTTCTTCTCTTCTTGTGAATATTGAGAAATAGCTTTAGGAGTAAAACCAATAGTGTCATCTCCAATCATTGGAACAACATATACCTCATCTAAGCAATATGAGCAGTCAGGATGAACAGAACCCAAATGAGCACGAAAACGTGGTTCCCATTTAGCAAAATCGATAAATTTCATCAACCTTGGGCATTTCGAATGTGAGCCTATTTCGGTATCAAGTTGCAACATTTGGTGCATTAACATGTTTTGTGAAGCTAGTGCATACATACCAGCCATGTTTGATAAATTTTAAAACTCTAAGGACTAGAATTGAAAATTAAGATTCAAATTTTAAGGGTTAAAATTGAAAATTGGGATAACGAACTATGAACAGTTGTAACGAACTGAAAACAGTAATCAACGAATCAAACCTTAACGAAGTTGAGGTTGATCAGGTAACGAATCAGAATTGAAATTAATGAATTAAGCAACGAATCAGATGGTCAACAAATAAGTCAAACTAAGATAACGAATTAGACGGTCAACGAACTAGTCAATCAACGAATAAGCTAAACGAATGCTTAAGATAAGCTTAGCGAATCAGAAGATTATCTTTAACGAATCACTAAGAAAAGCTTAGCGAATTAGAGAGAGAATTGCTACAGTTGATTAAAGAATCAACTTATAAAGAATTAGTTTGTTACGACGGTTTGTAACAAACTTCTGACAACGAATGCCACGTGGCAAAGGTTGTTATAACTCAAATCCCAAGGTAAGACACGTGTCACACGAATCAGCTTACACGAATCAGAAGGTATAACGAATCAACCAAAACTCATAGCGAATCAGCTAAATATTGTTAACGAATCTAGTTGAATGAGTTAACGAATCAATCTGAAATTAACGAATCAGACTTGAATCATCAAATCTTCATCTGGATTTTCCAGATTTCTGGAAACACGAGAACACCAAACAAAAACCCAGAAATGAAAATTTGTAATACTACCTCAATTCTCAACCAATTCACACATCCAACCTAGCAATTTACTCGTAAATCGATCACGAGTCTAATCGTATCAATCTCGTAACTCAATTCACCATAATTCATATCTAATCTAGCCAAAAACGATCCCCTGTTCTCGGTCAAATCTAGATCCAACCAAAAACAATCCAAACACAGTCCAAAATCCAATTCCAATCGTCCAAACCTCACAAATACCTTACCAAACACAAATCCTATCCGATCATTTCATAATTAAACCAATTCAACCTCAATTTGATTCAAAATCAAACCGAACATAAACTGAATCTATTTTCAATTAATTAACATCAAATAACAGGCAAATCAAGCGTAATTGAGTATCGAAAGCTCTGATACCACTGGTTTGAACCTGGACCAGTCCTTTAACACTACACAGATCTCAGATCTGATAATACGATTAGCCTAAATACGGATCTAGTTCATAATTACGTTTGATTCATATGTTATGTGATATAGATATTTATTAGGTGTATGTATGTATGTATAATATTAGTATGAAGATTGAGAGAGAGAGTCAGGCAGAGGTTCGTTAATTAAAATCTCAATACTTTTATTAAACCGTGAACAGTGTTCAGTATAAATAGGAAGATGGACCTAGTTCGTTAACATTCCATAACGAATTAGGGTCCACTTCTTTACATACATTAACAAAGAAATACCTTAACGAATCACCCCCTAATTCGTAAAACATCCTTAACGAATCAGGAGAGATAATAACTTAGATCTAGTTCGCTAAACATCCTTAACGAACTAGACTATTACATTAACGAACTAAAAGATAAACTAATAGTTTATTACATAAACCAAAACGACAAATACATTAATGATAAATACAAAGACTCGAGACGCAAAACCGTGTACTAACACGTATGGTTTTAGTTTATTAGTGACCAATTCAGAAGGTGTCACTATTTGTCTTTACTCTGAGCAATACGAAAATGATTCATCTCACTTGATTGCTTTTTTACTTTTAATTGTATATAATAAATTTTTTATATGTATTGATAACTTTTGCTAAATTGACATTATTCAACACTCAAGGAGAATAATTGATTGATGATGGTGCATATTAGTGCTCTTTCTTTTATATCTAATTATTATGTGAATTTTTTATGTCACATGTTAACTGATAGTGAAATTCATTGTTCTTATTATACTTCATTTGCAGGTAAGGTATTATACAAACTTGCATCAACTAGATTTTCAGGCCAAACTGATATAAAAATAGAATTGTTTTGATCCCCGTAATACAGTGGTGCGATAGTGAGTTTTTGTTTCTATTCATGAAGCAAAATTCATATCTTCTTGGATGACAATCATTGTGTTGTCTATTACTGGAACAACACTCATTTTTTTTTAATTTCAAATCTTGCAAGTTGAGACCATAAAGTATAATTGACTACTATAAATGATAGGGAAATGGTTGTAATTATGGGTGTTGCAAACCAATTCTATACAAAATCATTGTAAGATCATGAGTAGGGCTTTTGAATTTTGAAATAATAATTTTTCTTTAAGTTGGTTGTTTGATATTATGATTTATTTGTGTTGTATCTTTATACAAGAATCTCGAAATTGTTTGATATAAGGTGTCACACCCCGACCAAAGACGGCGGAACATGCTGAGGTGTAACGATTGCCCATAAGCATATGGCAATATTTAAAGCGACAATATTTAATAAACTCATTTCATTTCACAACATCGAAAATGTCACATAACGAATATTCATAACATAGTCATAACAAGATATCACAAAACATAACAAATTAAATATTGTTCATTTCATTAATATCCTAAAGGTATTTGTGACATTTTCTCCACAAGCTCCGTAATCAACCTAGATGCAAACCTGTAACATTTCATAAAATAAAGTTTATCAACACAAAGGTTGGTGAGCAATTCATAAGTTTGAGCATATAATATATAGTAAGGAAATGCCATAAAACTAGTATACGAAACAATAAATAAAAGCAATAATTTGGATAAAATCGCTAACAGAATTACGTTAGCGACACCTAGCTATAAGGGGATGCCAAATAGTCTAGGATTTTATAGTTATCGTTAATTGCATTACGTTAACGACACCTTGCTACAAGGGGATGCCAAGTAGTCTAGGATTTATAGATCAACCAACCAAAAGCGATAAACACATGGGCATATAATCATAGAACACCAAATCGAGCAAGTATTTAAGTAAAGTATACAATAACGTTTGTGGTTTAAGACCCAAGTATAAAACATTTAGTTTAGATAAGATGAAATGTCACCCCCAAAATAAAATATAGAAAACAGGGTATGAAAGTTCTCACGTTCAAGTATAAAACTTGATCGGCAAAAGATGAATAACTGGGTGGATGGAGTTTAACGAGCAAGGCCTAAATAAAAATAAAAGCATTGAATTAGAAAGATTTTTTTGGAAATTATTTAAAATAAAAGACAAGAAGTGTAAATAATTAAAGTAAAGGTTTAAAATGTAACTATTAAAGAATTTATAATAATAACCTTTAAAAATGTGAGTTTGCTCGAAACCGGGTTAAAGTATCTCACCTTATTATTTACTTAACCTATGTTAAGTAATAAAGTGGGTAAAATGCAAGAATGCAAGTTACTTTGGGACAAAGATACTAAAACGGGTCTTTAACGAGTGTTCGGGTTGTTGGTTCGGGTCTTGACAAATGGTCAAACCCAAAGTCAACTTTCCAAAATATTAATTGTTATGAGATAACTCATTAAAATATAATAACACTTAACCAAGTATGTAGTTCTATTGTTTTAGAACTAACAACGCAAGTTAAGCGAGTGTTCGGTTTTGTCGGTCCAAACTTTGTTATGAGATCAAGTTGGATCCAACATTTCCAAGTACATAAGAAAATAATTAAAATCAGTTTGTAAACTATTTTTAAATAAATATACAAGTCCTGATAGCTAAAAATACACTTGTGTGTCTTAAGCGAGTAAGAATCGGTTTAGTTTGGTTTGGTTCGGTTTACATCTCTCAAATAGTTCATTGATGGTATCTGCATGCCCAAATATCCAAGAACTTGTATAATAATTTATAAATGAAGAAACTTAAGTTTTACAACCAAAAGTTAACAATAAAGTCTTTAAACAAAAGTTCGTTTTTGATGTATTTTAGTCATTTTGAAGCCGTTTTCGAATCCGTAAAAGGGGTTTTTCAAATTGAACAAATGGGAATGATTTGGTAACATAAAAATCCAATATTTTATATATCATGAGTTTCGGTTTACAAAACGGGTCGGTTTACAACATAAAACAATACAATACGAATACAATCGAGACCCGAATTTGACGAATGTCAAGTATTCCCTACTTTAAGAAATTTCGTCTCAAAATTAAGATGAAGATGACGATGCAAACAAATGTGGGTACTTTTCTTTCATTGCATCTTCTCGTTCCCATGTAAATTCCGCGCCACGTCGTGATTCCCATCGAACTTTCACTAACCGAATACGACTACGCTTGGTTTTCTTCTCGTTGCGATCCATGATCCCAATGGGTCGTTCAACCATGATCATCGACTCATAGACATGTACTTCGTTGAGAGGTATATGGATATTACCCTCGGCTAGGCACTTTTTGAGATTCGAAACATGAATGTCGGATGAACACCGGCAAGTTCTTCCGGTAGTTCGAGTCGATAAGCTACTTTCACAACACATTCAAGAATTTTAAAAGGACCAACGAAACGAGGAGCTAGCTTACCCTTCTTTCCGAAACGGACTAACCCCTTCCAAGGAGATACTTTTAGAAGGACAAGATCGTTAACATTAAATTCGATCGGTTTTCGCCGTTTGTCGGCGTAACTCTTTTGATGACTTCTAGCGGCTAAGAGATTCTTACGGATTTGATCGATCACATCGGTAGCTTCTTGGACCATTTCGGGTCTCGTGATTTGAGCTTCACCGATTTCATTCCAACTAATCGGAGATCGACATTTAGGACTGTAAAGAGCTTGAAAAGGAGCCATATCAATGCTTGAATGATAGCTATTGTTATAGGAGAACTCGATGAACGGAATGTGACAATCCCAATTCCCACCGAAATCAAGAACACACGCTTGTAGCATATCCTTGAGTGTTTGAATCGTACGTTCGGATTGACCGTCCGTTTGAGGATGATAAGCGGTGCTAAGATCGAGACGCGTTCCCAAAGTTTCTTGAAGTGAACGCCAAAAATGAGAGGTAAAACGAGCATCGCGATCGGAAATGATAGTCAAAGGTGTCACACCCTCAAAATCCACTAACGGAGTTTTACCGTCAGAGGGTGTGAACTAACAGGATCAGAATTATTAGTTATAATAAAACCATAAAAACGTTTAAATGAAAATAAGTGCGGAAGCGTAAAAACCAAAAGATAAAAGTTGCTTCACGCAGGACGACTCAAAACCCCATAATAACAGTTTAAATCAGGTTGCATAAACAAAAGCGTTTCAAACAATGCATGATCCTATACCGCGCGCCCGCTTCGGCTACATGAGAATAACATACTAAAAGTGTCAACACGAGGTTGGTGAGTTCACAAGTTTATATAAAATAAAGCATTTAGCGTTTTGCGTTCAGCGTTTTGCGTTCAGCGTTTTGTGTTACTAGATAGTGTTATGTCAATTATATATCTATAGGTAGCTAGCCTATAAAACAAGTATTACTAAGTGTTCGACACCGAAGCTGACTGTTTATCATTTGCCTTGCCACCAGGTCTATCCCGACCATGGTATGTGTTTAGCCAAGATTACACCCACTCGACCTCCAGTCGAGTTTAGCGTTGGGTGGGGTTTGTCAAACCAGTAGTACTACTCAACAATGACTCGCTATTATCCAATACTAAACGGTTCGATGTGAATGAAGGACTTTAGTTATTGCGTTTGCCACTTAGTCTTTACAAGTGATATATAATTTATATTAACAAAATCTTAAATGCATTTTCGGAGTATGTTATCTCCCCAAGTGAAAAGCGTTTGAAAATAGTTTAGAGGGGTAAGTGAAACTCACTGTTTGCGAAGATTTCCCAAAAATAAATCACCAAGTGATGCGCGTCACAGAAAACTCTCTCTAGCGTTCTAAAACAACAAAGAGATTTTCTAAGTGTCGGAACTATTATCGAGTCTCTAGACTCGGCACATAACACCAATGCACAAATTACGTTTCGTGTTTCGTTTGTGAATCGTGTGTGATTTAACAAGTACAGTTGTGATACGATACATGTGTGAACGATTATTTACGTGTCGTGTATTAATAATGTACATCACTAGCAACTATTCCCCGTAGGGGCAATTTGGTCAAAACACCACAACTATTTAGCAAGTATTCCCCGCAGGGGCAATTTGGTCAAAACATAATAATTAACTAGCAATTATCATGTTTCATGCATTTTCACAAAATTCAGCAGCTAGTTTCACCGAGACAGAATTCTACTTGAAAGATTATACTATTCCACCAATCATAGCATCTCAATTAATTCATCAAAAATCATCACAAAAGCATACATTTATTAGGTTTCCAGAACATATTTTATTTTATTTTTATTCCACAAAGGTTTCTCACAATGATCAAAACATTACAGCAAACTCACAACAGTCAAATTCATGCGCAAGAGAATTTTATTTGAAATTCCCGTTAAATGAAAAATCCAACAAATGCACGACCACTTGGGTTAGGTTCCTAACTCAACAAGTCAACTTCCAGAAGTGGAACCAACCCAATTGGTCTCGTGGTTCATGAGATATAACTTTTACAAAACAACCTAACAGCAGGTCTCACAACTCAGATTTGCACAACGTTTTTGTAAAATCATAAAAGTTAACTTTTACACGTCCAAAAATTTCAAATTTATATTCTTTAGAAACTAGACTCAACCTAGTTTACTGTAGTATCAATAATCTCAACCAATTTTCAAATTTACACCCCGTTACAGTCAATTGAACATCAACAACATAATCTGTCCAGAAACTGTTTGCAACAAAACTCAACATATTAACCATCTATAGACTATAATCCGTTCATATAACACTCTAGACACCATAATCACTATCCATGCACATCAATTACACATTACATCCATGATTAGGGTTTTACTTGAACCCAAAATCAAGAAACAAACGACTATCATGCAATAACACCAATACTAGCTATCAATTCAACAATCAATACATCTTTCAATCAAAGCAAGACACATGAACACAAACCACATATAAAAATCGGACCTAGGGTTTATAATTAACCCATTAAAAACCGAAATTAAGCATAGAAGATGCATAGGATAGTTGTTTATACCTTCCTAGCACCTTAATCTTCAATCAAACTTGAACAATCTTGATTGTATGTGTGTGTATGATGGCCGATCGCAAGGGAGACAGGGGGGGGGGGGGGCTGCTGTCGGTTTGGGAGAGAAAGAGAGAAGAGAGTTTAGGGTTTAGGTTAATATTAATAATAATAATATATTACAATTAAGTCCCTCAACTTTCAAATGCTACTTTTCTAGCTTAATTAACTTAGTTTGCACATTGAGTTAACGTTAAATAACATGTTATCACATAACACATAAGTCTAACACATAATTATCACATAATTATTGTTTTGACGTTTTTTGTTTATTCACCAATTGTTTGCGTTAACTCGTTTGCGTTTCGGTGCAAATTCCCGAAAGACTACACATGTAGTAAGTGTCAAGCGTCATTTAAACCCTAGTTTAAATGTAATGAGGTGTGCGTTATAGATTCAATGACCTTAAGTTTGAATTGACGGAGTTGAGTTAACAGAGTTAACCTGAAATTGACGATTGTCACAAAAGGTAAACCGTGTCGGCACACAATTTCCCGAACATAGATTTGAGCAAGCTGCTCGACAAAATACTTTTCGCGGATCGGATAAAATGAGCAGATTTGTTCAAACGATCGATGATCACCCAAATGCTATCGTTGCCTTTTTGGGTGTTGGGTAGTTTAGTGATAAAGTCCATAGCAATGTCTTCCCATTTCCAAACGAGAATCGGTGGTTGCTCGAGTAGACCAAAAGGTCTTTGGTGTTCGGCTTTGACTTTTGAGCAAGTAAAACATTTAGATACATACAACGCTACGTCCTTTTTAATACCCGGCCACTAAAAGGTAGCACATAGATGGAAATACATCTTATCCGCACCCGGATGAACAGAATACCGCGAATTTTGAGCTTCGTCGAAAAATTAACTTTTACACGTTTGCGTTACAGTCAATTGAACATCAACAACATAATCTAAATGCACATCAATTATCTCAACCAATTTTCAAATTTATATTCATGATTAGGGTTTTACAAAACAATTACACATTACATTCTTTAGAAACTTTTACACGAGACCAACCCAATTGGTCTCGTGGTTCATGAGATATAACTTTTACAAAACAACCTAACAGCAGGTCTCACAACTCAGATTTGCACAACGTTTTTGTAAAATCATAAAAGTTAACTTTTACACGTCCAAAAATTTCAAATTTATATTCTTTAGAAACTAGACTCAACCTAGTTTACTGTAGTATCAATAATCTCAACCAATTTTCAAATTTACACCCCGTTACAGTCAATTGAACATCAACAACATAATCTGTCCAGAAACTGTTTGCAACAAAACTCAACATATTAACCATCTATAGACTATAATCCGTTCATATAACACTCTAGACACCATAATCACTATCCATGCACATCAATTACACATTACATCCATGATTAGGGTTTTACTTGAACCCAAAATCAAGAAACAAACGACTATCATGCAATAACACCAATACTAGCTATCAATTCAACAATCAATACATCTTTCAATCAAAGCAAGACACATGAACACAAACCACATATAAAAATCGGACCTAGGGTTTATAATTAACCCATTAAAAACCGAAATTAAGCATAGAAGATGCATAGGATAGTTGTTTATACCTTCCTAGCACCTTAATCTTCAATCAAACTTGAACAATCTTGATTGTATGTGTGTGTATGATGGCCGATCGCAAGGGAGACAGGGGGGGGGGGCTGCTGTCGGTTTGGGAGAGAAAGAGAGAAGAGAGTTTAGGGTTTAGGTTAATATTAATAATAATAATATATTACAATTAAGTCCCTCAACTTTCAAATGCTACTTTTCTAGCTTAATTAACTTAGTTTGCACATTGAGTTAACGTTAAATAACATGTTATCACATAACACATAAGTCTAACACATAATTATCACATAATTATTGTTTTGACGTTTTTTGTTTATTCACCAATTGTTTGCGTTAACTCGTTTGCGTTTCGGTGCAAATTCCCGAAAGACTACACATGTAGTAAGTGTCAAGCGTCATTTAAACCCTAGTTTAAATGTAATGAGGTGTGCGTTATAGATTCAATGACCTTAAGTTTGAATTGACGGAGTTGAGTTAACAGAGTTAACCTGAAATTGACGATTGTCACAAAAGGTAAACCGTGTCGGCACACAATTTCCCGAACATAGATTTGAGCAAGCTGCTCGACAAAATACTTTTCGCGGATCGGATAAAATGAGCAGATTTGATCAAACGATCGATGATCACCCAAATGCTATCGTTGCCTTTTTGGGTGTTGGGTAGTTTAGTGATAAAGTCCATAGCAATGTCTTCCCATTTCCAAACGAGAATCGGTGGTTGCTCGAGTAGACCAAAAGGTCTTTGGTGTTCGGCTTTGACTTTTGAGCAAGTAAAACATTTAGATACATACAACGCTACGTCCTTTTTAATACCCGGCCACTAAAAGGTAGCACATAGATGGAAATACATCTTATCCGCACCCGGATGAACAGAATACCGCGAATTTTGAGCTTCGTCGAGTATACAAGTACGAAGTTCATCGCGATTAGGAACCCACAAACGATTGATAAAGTACAAAAGACCATCGGGTTTGGTTTCGAGTTGAAGTTTGGCTCCACATGACATTTCGTCATACATGTTATCTTCTTCAACGGAGGAACGTTGAGCTTCGAAGATACGAATTTTGAAGGTCAGTTTGAACAACAACGCTTAGAAGCAGAACGAATTTAACATTAACCTTTCGACTTAGGGTGTCGGTTACAACATTCGCTTTATCGGAATGGTAGCGAATCTCTCAATCGTAATCACTAAGTAATTCGGCTTATCGTCGTTGTCTCATGTTGAGATCTTTTTGGTCAAAAATATGTTGAAGGTTATTATGATCGGTAAAGACCACACATTTCGTACCATAAAGGTAATGTCTCCAGATTTGGAGAGCGAAAACGACAGCACCAAGTTTGAGATCGTGTGTCGTATAGTTCTTCTCGTTGACCTTTAGTTGCCTTGATGCGTAAGCGATGAATTGACCTCGTTGCATGAGAACACAACCAAGGCCTTGATGAGAGGCATCGCAAAATACAACAAAATCGTCATTTCCATAGGGAAGGGTTAGAACAGGAGCACTGCAAAGCACGTACTTAAAAGTAAAAAAGGTTTCCTCTTGGTTTGAACCCCAATCGAACGGTATCCCTTTATGAGCGAGGGAGGTAAGAGGCAAAGAGATCTTAGAAAAATTTTGAATGAAACGCCGATAATATCCGACCAAACCGAGGAATGATCGAATTTCCGTGTGAGTCGTTGGAGTTTTCCAATCCTTAACGGCCTCTATTTTAGTGGGATCAATATGAATAGCTTTGTCGTTTATGATATGTCCTAAAAATTGAACTTCCTTGAGCCAAAATTCACATTTGGAGACATTGGCGTAGAGTCGTTCGTTTTGAAGGAGTTCGAGAATGGAACGCAAATGATGTTCATGTTCGTCTTTGGATTTAGAGAAGATAAGGATGTCATCAATAAAGACGATAACAATTTATCGAGGAATGGTTTGCAAATGCGGTTCATGAGGTACATAAATACCGCGGGTGCATTTCTTAACCCGAAGGGCATAACCAAAAATTCGAAATGTCCATATCGAGTACGGAAGGCAGGCGGCTTCAGGAATGTCTTCTTCGCGAACACACAATTGATGATAACTCGATCGAAGATCGATTTTGGAGAAACAAGTTGCGCCTTGAAGTTTGTCGAATAGGTCATCGATTCGTGGCAACGGATAGCGATTTTTGATAGTGAGTTTGTTAAGCTCTCTATAGTTGATGAACATACGAAACGAACCATCCTTCTTTTTCACGAAGAGAACGGGAGCGCCCCAAGGAGAAGAGCTAGGATGAATGAGACCTTTATCGGAAAGTTCTTCGAGTTGGTTTGATATTTCTTGCATTTCCGACGGGGCTAAACGATAAGGAGCCTTGGCCACGGGCATCGCGCCAAGCACAAGATTGATACGGAATTCAATCGAACGAACGGGCGGAAGACCGGTGACATCATCAGGAAAGACATCAAGGAAATCACGAACAACAGAAATGTCTTGGATTTTCCTTTCCTTTTTGTCTTTTGTCACCGAGAGAGCTAAAAACGACACATACTTTTGGTGTAAGTACTTTTGTGAATGGGCGCACGACATGAGATTCAACCTTCGAGAAGTAGCACTTCCAAAGACTTTAAGAATTTTACCGTTCACTAGCGGAATGCGAATGAATTTATCGAAACAAATGACTTCGGCACGGTGCAAAGACAACCAATCCATGCCTACTATGACATCGAAACTTTCCATTTGCATCGGGATGAGATCGATGGAGAATTTATGCTCGGAAAGAATCAGAGAGCAATCGAGGATGGCGGAATTGATGGTAATAGAATTTCCATTGGCGACTTTAACGGAGAACGGTAGGGAAAGCTTAGTTCAAAGCATCGCAAGTTTCGATTCAAATTTCAAAGATATAAAACTTTTATCGGCACCAGTATCAAATAAAATAGAAGCCAAATGATAGTTCACCAAAAACATACCGTTCACGACATTGTTTGCCACTTGATCTTGATTTGCATTCATCATGAAAGCTCGCCCTTGGTTGCCATGGTTGACTTGAGGTGCTTGTTGTGGAGGTGGAGGTGGTGCTTGGATGGGTTGGTTGAGTGGTGCATTGAGTTGGGGAATTTGGGGTTGGTAAGTTTGGACTTGGTAAGCTTGTGTTTGGTAGTATGGTATGGTCACGGTTTGGGCTTGGTTGGCAAAAGTTAATCGAGGGCAATTGTTGCGAAAATGGTTGGGATCGCCACAATTGAAGCAAGCTCGGGGTTGTTGTGGTTGGTTTGGTGGGTAGGGTGCATATCGGTTTTGGGAGTTTTGGGGAAAGGTTCTTGGTGGGTTAGGTTGGGTTCGTGGGCGGATCGGCAAGTGGGGTAGAGATGACCAAGTCGGTTACAAATGGTATAATGGCGACAAGGCATGTTTGGTGGGTGGTGAAGTTGGCTAGTGTTGCATAGCGGGGCGGTACCGGTATAGGGTTTTCGGTTTGGTGGTGGAGCTTGAGTTTGTTGTAGAGGTTGGGTGACAGCAAAGTTTCGGTAGTTGGTTTTGGGGTTCTTGTTGTTGTTGTTGGCACGGGATGAGTTAAAGTAGTTAATGACTTGTGGTGCGGGTTCAACCTTGGCTTGAGGTGCGGGCTCAGGCTTGGCTTTCTCACTCGGTTTCTTGAGGGTTAGAGTACCCGCCTTCACATGATTTTCCGATAGCGCACCGGCTAAAGTGATGGCGTCCTCAAGATTCACGGGTTTGCTACTCATGACGGATTCCCGGATTTGCATCGGTAAATCCCCAATGTATTTGTCAAGCTCGCGCTCAGTCGGGGTAACCAAGTGAGGGACAAGAATGCTCAACTCTTTAAATCGGAGTGAATAAGTAGCATTACACCACTTTATTGCTTTAGGTTCCAAAATTCTTCTTCAAGCTTTTGGAGCTCGTTTTTGGGACATAAACGCCTTGAGATCGGCCTATGGAAGAGCCATAGCCGTATCCGAACCTTGGAGGTGCATAACACTACCCCACCATGTTAGAGCAGTCTTTCTAAACATGCTTGAAGCGAAATTTGTCTATTTCACTTCGGGGCATTCGCTATGTCGAAACACACTCTCGATCGATTAGAACCATTGCATCAAGGTAGTCGCACAGTTGGTTCCAAGGAACTCAGACGAGTTAGCACTAGTAAAATGTTTATACAAATAAGATGCGGGTTTGGGTTCAACGGGTGCAACAACGGGTACGGGTTGGCTAGCTTTGATTTGGGTTGCAAGTTCGGGAATCACAACGACCATTTTCTTGACGATAAAAGAAGCCATACGTCGGTTGGAGTTCTTGCGCGGTCTTAGTGGAGGCATGCTAAAAGATTATAAAGAAAATGGGATAAGTTTTGGGTAAAAGAAATGAATATGAGGGTATATGTTGAGTCAAAGATTTGACCTAAAAAGTTATAAGGAAGATTGGAATCTTCTCAACCTCCTATGAAATTGCTAAGTATGGAATCCGAGCACACTTGGACTCCCGGGAAAGTTTTACTTACCATAGCAAGGTATTTTGTCCATTGGACAAGGTTATCTTCTAGAATTCTTCTTTAGTGTATATCCGAGCAGGGTTCACTATGTCTAGCAAGATTGTTCTTCATGGCCAAGCAAGGTTTGCTTCTGAGTAAGCTTTTGGCTATCCAAGATCATGATGCTAAGTATTTGGAAGACCGGGATAGGTACTCATCAATAAACAGTGGTTCGAGCAGGCTTGATGAAAGTATAATGAAATATCTCAAGGACTTTTGTCGGGCAGGGTTCAACTCCAAGCAGGCTACAGTGTTACCAGCACACTTTGCTTTGCTAATAAGTTATTCACTAGCAAGGAGTTGAAAGGATCATTGAAGAACAAGGTTGCTCGTAAGATCATGTCAGGCAAAGTTTGATATGATCAAGAAGATTGAAGTCTGCTAGGTGAGTATTCTCTTCGGAGAAAACTCTAAGTAAAGTCTATCCGGAGAACTGTTCCCGAGCACACTTCAAGGTTACCAGGTCTACCCATAGAAGACAAAAGGCACAAAGCCTAATCGGTGAAGACATGTATTACAAAGTCTACCCGGAAGACCTGTTTTTACACTTAGTATAGTTCTGAATATGTAATTTGATTATGTATTATTTATTTAGGGTTTCTAGAAGATGGGACAACTGTCAGGTAGTGGTAGGCCTATAAATAGAATATTTTAGGGCACGCCTACGATGGATTTCAGCCACTTTTCTCTGAACGAATATTTCTGAGTGTGACGGCTGTCGTAGGATCGTACGGATATAACTTTCCAAACAAGAAACCCTAAATTGATTATCATTTGTATGAATGGAAATCTTTTGAGTTATTGTTTTGTGTTAGTTACATTTCATTAATCCTTTAGCAACTACTCTGTTTGTTTCTGATTCCACCGTTAACAAACAGTTTTCTTTCCTAAAATAGCAATCGTCATTAACTCTCTCGTCGACACATTTATTGTGTGAGTTATGACATAGTTATTGAGTGTGTGTGATTATTCGGGACCGACAGTATATAAAATAAAATAAGATGAAGTTAAATTTATTGATTGTGAATCCTAGAGTTAGTATGGAGAAGATGTTAGTGTTAGATAAAATATAAAACGTTGTTTATAAATAACATAACCAAAAACAAAATGTAAATGATTTTTGAGAGGTAAAGCTTAAAAATTTGAGATTTTGAGATTTATAGAGTCGGAAAATCGTACATGAACCACCATGATTTGATAATCCAACACTAAAAAGTTTTATAAAACAACATATTGGAGTCTAAATATGTGTACGAACCACCGTAACTTTTTCATGTTTTCGACTCAAATAACGATGATAACACAATAAATCGAGATACAACGTGTGACATTCGTCAATTTCGGGTCACTTTTGTTATGTAAACCCGGCCCGTTTGTAACCCGAACATTTCAAATATATAAAATATTGGATTTTGTCATTTAAAATATATAAAATATATAAAATATTGGATTTTTATATTATGCATTGTTTGACAATTTAAACATACCCATTTTCATGCAAACCATAAAAGAATCTTTATACCTAACCCTTCACTCCTTCCCTATATATACACACACCAATCTTCTTCATTTTACTCTTGCTACATCTCCGAATTCTCTCTCAAACTCCATAGATTTAAGGTTGTTATTTTCCTTAGTGTTCTTGACGGTTTGACTTCCAAATGTCAAACTAAGTTTAATCTTTCTTTCTAATTTCTTCATCTAACTTTACTAATACTTGTTTATGGTTGCAAACATATATATAATATACACCCCTTGTTACCTTTGGTAGTTGCTTCTCCGGCTCCGGTCGGTGAGGTTTCGGATCTTGTAAGGCAAGGTTTCATGGAGGACCTACGTGGTCCTTGTTATATATTTTCCGCATCTAACACTCTAACATTATTATTGCTTACTAACCATTCTTAACTTATGCTCATTTTAGTTTGTAGTCACATTTACAAGTCTTGGGTATGTGGAGACCATCTATGAACTCATTGTGAGACGGAAACCGACCCAAACCGAACTTTTGTTAAAAAGACTTGTTGTTGACTTTTTAGTTGTAGAACTTAAATATTTTCATTTGTACATTATTATACAAGATCTATGATATATGGGTATGTGGAATCCATCTATGAACTTGTTGTGAGATGGAAACCGAACCGATCCGATTTTTACTCGCTTAACCAAGTGTGTTTTTAGCTATCAAGACTTGTGTATTTCCTTAAAAATAGTTTACAAACTGATTTTAATTATTTTCTTAAGTACTTAGAAATGTTGGATCCAACTTGATCTCATAACATAGTTGGACCGAAAAACTGAACACTCGCTTAACGTACGTTGTTAGTTCTAAAACAATAGATCTACATACTTGGTTAAGTATTACTATATTTTAATGAGTTATCTCATAACAATTAATATTTTGGAAAGCTGACTTTGGGTTTGACCATTTGTCAAGACCCGAACCAACAACCTGAACACTCGTTAAAGACCCGTTTTAGTATCTTTATCCCAAAGGAACTTGCACTTAGCATTTTCCCACCTTTTTACTTAACATAGGTTAAGTAAATATTAAGGTTAGATACTTTAACCTAGTTTCGAGCAAACTTACATTTTTAAAGGGTTATTATTGTAAATTCTTAAATAGTTACATTTTAAACCTTGAACTTTAATTGTTCAACCATGACTCTACCAAAATCCAAACCACCATGCAAACAACCTTTGAATCAATGGAGTTTGAGAGAGAATTTGGAGATGTAGCAAGAGTAAAATGAAGAAGATGGGTATGTATAGTTAGGGTAAGGGTCAAAGCTTCTTTGCAAGGTTCTCTTTTATGTTTACATGCAAATAGGTTGGTTAAACAAACAAGCAAAGCACAAAACAACAAACAAAATACGAAATATGCATAGACGTGTCTAGGCGCCGCACGACCTCTCTCTTACCCCTGTTCGCGCGGCGCGACGTGCCTAGGGGGGTTGGCCCAGTTCGTCTTTTGTGGTTCGTTACGCGTCCGAAAGTTCGTTTTTGATGTATTTTAGTCGTTTTAAAGCCGTTTTCGAATCTGTAAAAGGGGTTTTTCAAATTGAATAAATGGGAATGATTTGGTAACAAAAAGATCCAATATTTTATATATCATGAGTTTCATTTTACAAAACGGGTTGGTTTACCACAGAAAACAATACAATGTGAATACAATTGAGACCAGAATTTGACGAATGTCACATAAGGGATGAATTGTGGTTTGGATTTTAGTGAGATACTTATTTGTTGTGAATAAAACATCTGCAACAATTTTTTTACTTTGATTTACGTATTGGGCACAACATGTTCCACTTAAAGCAGACCCACTATTAGTATGACTTGGAACATGTTGGGCAAGTTCAACTTGTGTTTGACCCTTTAAGTAAATGATGTGCGATAAATAGTTATAAATTTATTAACTAAAAATAATCTAATCTAGACTAAGTAATAATTCTAGACTCTTAACTTAACTATAACTACTAACCGGCAAGTGTACCGGTCGACTCTTGTACAATTAAGTAAGTCCGGATATCGAACCCACGAGACTCTATAAATCACGGAACAAGTAAACATGACTCAACTACAAGACACGACTATATAATAATAATATTTTAGGGAGAATTATTAAACTAATTAACTAAAACCGTAAAATATAAATTACTAATAATTAAAACTTACTAATGATTAACTAATGATAATTAATAAAATAATTATAAACTATTAAACCCTAAAACTAATTAATATAATAATAATAATAATAATAATAATAATAATAATAATAATAATAATAATAATAATAATAATAATAAAACATAATCATGACTCTTAAACAAATTAATTTAATAATAAAAATTAACCCTAGTTAAATTAACTATTAAACAATTAAGAACACTTAGATAAATTCAGATGATAAAGATAACTACCTAGGCTAGAATCCCCAAAGTTACGGTTATTAATTAAATGGAAAACTCAAGTTATGGAACTGGGATCATAAAATAGACACTTGACAGAAAACCCGAACAAGACCCTTGGACTTCAAGAAGACGCCTATGGATTTCTAACAAGTTTTAAGACTCACCAGTTTTATAAATTAAACTTCCTTACGGTTATTTAATAATTATGTATAGGTATGTTCATGACTAAAATCCTACCTTACAGTACGGAGACTTAATTGACTTAGTAGACTAAGTTGACAATCAAACCTAGACGGACTCCTTACGAATAACTAAATCTAGCAATCCTGACCAACAAAGATCTATCAATAGCCTATCACCTTACAGCTTTCTAGGCTAGCAGCTCACTTTTATTTATTTAATCAGTTTTATTGTTTCTATGATTTTAATCGATATCACTCACAAACAAGTCAGGAACACACAATAAATGATTTAACAAAACCCTATCATATGAAATAATCAACAAGGGAAATGTGAAACAATAAATCTAAGTAAACAAAACCAAGCAATCATACGCGTTAATTAAATCAAACTCAACAATTTACTTAGAACATAAAATCCATAACGAACACAATCCCAAATAGAATCAAACCGAACTGTTAGTGCACGGTTTTGCGTCTCGAGTCTTTGTATTTATTGTTAACGTATTTGTCGTTTTTGTTTAATGTAATAAACAATTATTTTATCTTGTAGTTCGTTAATGTAATGTCTAGTTCGCTAAGGATGTTTAGCGAACTAGATATAAGTTATATCACTCCTGATTCGTTAAGGTTATTTAACGAATCAGGGGGTGATTCGTTAAGTTTATTTCATTAAATGTATGTAATGAAGTAGACTCTAGTTCTCTATGGAATGTTAACGAACTAGGTCTATCTTCTATATATAGTGAACACTGTTCACTGTTAATTTAAGTTTTGAGTTTAACTTTAACGAATTGCTGTCCAATTCTCTCTCAAGCTTCATCCTCATACTAATATTATTAATCGACTACATACATACAACTAATATATATATATATATATATATATATATATATATATATATATACATACAATCAAACGTGATAATGAGCTAGATCCCTTTTAGGTTAATTATAGATTAGATCTGAGATCTGTATTAAGATTAACAAGAGGAACCAAACACGTGGTTAATCAGAGCTTCAGTGCTCGTTTACGCTTGATTTGGATGTTAATTGATGTTATTAGATTGATAATTGTTAATCTTTATGTTAAGTCTCTGTTCAGTTTGATTTTGGATCAAATGGATTGTTAATTGAACAGATTGGAGTGCTTTTGTGGTATTTAAGTTATTGGAATAGTGTTTTGGACTGGAATTGTGATTTGATTTGGATTTGTGTGATTATTGAATGAGATCTGGTTAAGCCGAAAACAGGGGTTTGGTTTTTGGTCAAATCGGATACGAGTGAGTGTTAATTGAGTTACGATATGGTGCGAGTGGATTCGCGATGTGGTTACGAGTATTTTGGTAATTAGATTGAGCGTTTTGGTTGAGTATTGAGTGTGTATTACAGATTTGGTTGTTGGGTTTGTTGGGTTTGTTGTTCATAGGTTTCAAGAAATCTGGAAAATTATGTTTAAGGTTTGAAGATTTTAAGATTCAAGTGATTCGTTAATCTTTCAATCTAATTCGTTAACCTTTTAACTTAATTCGTTCACATCTTTTGGCTAATTCGTTAATCACACTAGTTAATTCGTGAACCAATTCATTATATTTTCTAATTCGTGTTACCTGATTCGTGTGATACGTGTCTTTCCTCGGTAACTGTTTATAACAACTTTTGCCACGTGGAAATTGTTGTCAGAAGTTTGTTACAACCGTTGTAACTAACTGATTCGCTATTAGTTGATTCGTTATCAACTCTAGCCAGTTCGTTATCTAATTCGCTAAGCCTCTCTTAGTGATTCATTAAAGATAACTTTCTGATTCTCTAAGCCTATCCTTAGTGATTCGTTTAACTAATTCGTTAGTTGAATTGTTAGTTGACCATCTGATTCGTTGATCAATTCGTTAATTTCAATTCTGATTCGTTACCTGATAAATCTTAACTTCGTTAAGGTGTAATTCGTCTAACACTGTTCATAGTTCGTTACAACTGTTCACAGTTCGTTAATTAAAACTTTCAACTTTAACCCTTGGAGTTTAAAATTTATCATTTTTCAACCATGGCTGGTATGTATGCACTAGCTTCACAGAACATGTTAATTTAAAAAATGTTGCAACTTGATACCAGAATAGGTTCACATTCGAAATGTCCAAGATTGATGAAATTTAGCGACTTTGCTAAATGGGAACCCCGTTTTCGTGCTCATTTGGGTTCTGTTCAATCTGACTGTTCATATTGCCTATATGAGGTATATATTGTTCCAATGATTGGAGATGACACTATTGGTTTTACTCCTAAAGCTATTTCTCAATATTCACAAGAAGAGAAGAAAGCATTAGAGATTGAAACAAAGGCTTATTCTACTCTTACTATGGCTTTACCTGAACACATCTTTCACTAAGTAGGTAGCATAAAGATCTGTGCTTCCTTATTTCAACATATTCCTACGAGGAGTACGGGAAATACAACTGAGAGTAAGAAGGTAATGCTTATGTTTCAATTTCGAAACTTATAATTTGTTAAAAGGAGAAACAGTAGAGGAGATGACTACTAGGTTCAATCACTTGATTGCTGAGATGGGCAAAATGGGATTGTAAACTTCTGAGGTTGACAAGATTGACACGATTAAGAGTGCACTAACAAGTTCTTATTCAACATTCCTAATGGTTTGAAAAGAGAATAACTATTTTGCGAATGAAGACTTGACTGCCACTGAATTCTTGCAAAAGATTGAAGCAAGAGAATAAGATCTTAAGTGTCAGAAATCCTCCAAGGATAGTCAAGATCCTGCTTTCTATGGTGGTAGTATGCCTCTAAGTTCTACCATTTCCCCTATCACCTGCTTTTCTCACACAGCATGCAGGTGAAAATGAAACAACAGTTTATAATGATCCAAGAACATGTTT